>NC_060138.1:350866075-351172146 GCF_021461385.2 Schistocerca piceifrons | reverse complement strand
GTCATCTTCGTGGTGTAGCAATTTTAATGGTCAGTAGTGTAGCTGAAGGAGATATCGTGGTTATGATTGTAGAAGCTGATATGAATGGCCGGTATAGTCTAGGCTCCCCGTATTCAGAGGGTGATGTAGCGATTTTTATTTCTGAGAAAAGATGGCCTATCGCGGCATTACACTGCAGAATCGTACCAATAATCCGAACCTTACGTAAAGCTAAAATGGCACCAGGTATTTTCATTGTGGAGGCTTTCCCCCGTGCAGCTCGTAAATACCAGCCTAGAACGACAGCACTGTTTACGGCATTAGCGCGTTCAAGCGGGGAACGGCAAAGGGCGGGGAGGCCATTAGCCGCCTCCCCCACCGGAACTGGGGCTGCTGCAAGCTGGAAGCCGACGGCCGTTGCTGACACAGCTGCCGCCGCCCTCTGTTGCAGCGCCCGCCCGTGCGGAACGCAGAACGCAGTAGCGAGCTCTGGCCGTACCCCATGACTGTTCTCATCGCTTTCGCACAAGTAAATGGAAATTAGCGTTTCGCGTCATTGGCCGGGAGACCACTCACGGGGCAGGTCCGGCCGCCTTGGTGCAGGTCTTACTACATTCGACGCCACATTGGGCGACCTGCTCGCCGGATGGGGATAAAATCATGATGAAGACAACACAACACCCAGTTCCTGAGCCGGGAATCGAACCCGGGCCCCTTAGGACGGCAGTCCGTCACGCTGACATTTTTTTTAAATCTCATTTTGTTCGTTTTAGTTCGTTGCATCTGCTCGGGGCGGACGTCGCAAGACACCCGCTTCAGTTCGCCGTTGATCCATTAACTCAGTTTTTTTTTTTAATTACAGAGGGCAGCTAACCCTCTGACCGAACATGCTGAGCTACCGTGCCGGCACCATTCAGCTATCGGAGCGAACGCTTTCGCACAAGTGATACAACGAGACCATTGGCAAGAATTTTGAATCTTAGATTCGTTGACATCGCTCGGTCGGCTGATCGTAGGTCCTATTTTTGATGCTGTACTTTTCACAACATACGTAAAAAAACCTGCTGGATGACGTCGGAAATTCGATGATGCCGTTTGTAAATTCTGCTATTATCTGCAGAGAAGTCACAGCGCTAAAAAAAATTACAGCGAGAGGCAAGCCAACATGCAAAGGATCGACGCTTAGTGCAGGGATTGACAGTTCGTCATCAACATAAACAAAAGTAATGTATTGCCAATAATGGACCAGAAAAAATTCATTATTGTATGGTTGCTTGATTACATACAGGTCACCGAAAGTGGTCATATCCGTTAAATATCTGGAAGTATGCGTACGGCGCGATTTAAAGCGGAACGACCACATAAGACTCACCGCGGGTACGACAGATGCTGATACTCAGTGGAAGAATCCTTAGAAAGTGTAGTCCACCCACAAAGGACGTAGTTAACTGAACCGTCGTTGGACCGGGACTTTCCGCGTTCGATTCCCGGCGGGGTCAGGGATTTTCTCTGCCTCATGATGACTGGGTGTTGTGTGATGTCCTTAGGTTAGTTAGGTTTAAGTAGTTCTAAGTTCTAGGGGACTGATGACCATAGATGTTAAGTCCCATAGTGCTCAGAGTCATTTTTGTTTGGACCGGGACTTGAAAAATGGTTTAAATGGCTCTGAGCACTATGGCACTTAAAATCTGGGGTCATCAGTCCCCTAGACTTAGAACGACTTAAACCTAACTAACCTAAGGACATCACACACATCCATGCCCGAGGCAGGATTCGAACTTGCGACCGTAGCAGCAGCGCGGTTGCGAACTGAAGCGCCTAGAACCGCTCGGTCACAGCGGCCGGCCCGGTACTTGAATATTGCTTCTCAGTCTGGGGTCTGTACGAGAATAGGATTGATAGCGGAAGTAGAGGTTACGCAAAGAAGAGCTTTCGTTATTGATTCATTTAGTAGGCACGGAAGAGTCACGGAGATGTCCAGTGAACTTTGTAAAGTATGTGCAACCAATATGTGTAACGTAGCTACAGCCAAAATTGTCTATGTTCGTCAGTGAAAATGGACTCTATAAGTAACCTGAGCTATCAGTAAATTGAATCTAACCTGCATTACACTGTGCGGGTCTTGTATGAGTATCACTTTCACTGCCCTTTAAGCACTCAATAGATTGTTACATGAAAAACTTAAAGCTGACATTTGGATAAGCTACCTGACAGCGTATTTGAATATGAAAAACTATAGGAACAAATGAACCTGTAACGATGAATACGTAAGCTATCTGACTGCGTTTTTGAACAAGAATTAAAAGTGATACAGAATCTGGCTCGTGCAACGGAATTTACTGGATTAGAGTACATGACATGTTGTGGTGTGTCAGTGTCTGTGTTTTGGCTCTAAGTTTTGCACTAACCTCTTTAGATGACTGCCTTTTTCCATGTAGTTTACAGCAATTCGGAGCAGGTTGCAGCAGCAGGGGCTAAAGCGTATTGTTACTAAGAATGAATTTAATAAAAAGGAGTTTCCTTGGGTCCTGTTGACTACTAAATAACTTGTGAGAAGGGATTTCATAAATTAAGTCTACTTAAAACATCAGAATCATCATGACCAATAATAGACAATGACAACAATAAGAGACAATGACAATGACATAGGTCTCAATCATGCTGAGTGCCAGATGAACAAATTATTTCAATTTCAAAGTTACATTAACATTTAATAACCACAGTATTTATTTATTAGCTAAATGTAGAGAATAATTATTATTATTTGGAGGATAAGGAGGTTTCTTTAACTGATATGCAAAACATATTTTCGTTTATTCAGGGAGAACCTCAGTTCGACCGAAAAAGTTACAGAGGCTGGTCAGGTGACCCGTCGCAGATAATTATGTTTAGTTTGATTCTATCTACCCATCCATCTTTAAGGGCTTCTGCCTCGATTTTGAGTGGTCCAGATGGGTACGTTGGATCTGTGTCTAGCTAAGCTCAACTCCCCATCTCATAAGCAGGGAAATCGATCCATATTTGATCCACGCTCGTCATATGCCGCCCACATTCCCGCGTACACAGTACAATGGCCATATTGACGACAGCACCGCGCCTTGGTTTTGGGTCTGAACCCAGAATATTCAGTCACTTTTTCTGGCTCTGTGCCGTTGTGGTCCTTTTTATGTTTCTGGCTGTACTTTGCCCTCATATATACCGGTCTATAAGTATACCATGAAATTTTCAAACTTCTTCGTATTTACACAGCCTTGTTTCGGCAATACGCGCTTGGAGTCCACAAGTTGTTGTAATATATACACTCCTCCTCAGAACAAATACCGATTCACGACCACTGACACTTAGTCTCTGAGATACGATACAGTTTAAGGGAACGTATCGAGTCCATCAAGTCGAAGAGGTTTCGGCACAAAGTACCAGATCTCCTATAGATATGTTATCAAAGTCTTAAGGTACTTCCACAGAGATTGTCACTCCATTCGACACAATTGCCTCCTCACAAATGGCAACGATTTTAAAGGTGTTTTCACTTAAAAATAAATCTGATTTATGTTAATCTAACTGTTTTTGTTCGTAGAGACTGCGTATGATTGTGAAAGAATGTGTCCTCGTTGAATGAGCACAGGAGGATACAGCATGACTGAGATAAAATTTGTAGTCGGTGTGATGAATGGCAGCTATCTCTAAATGTAGAAAAATGTAAATCACTCCAGATGAATAGGAAAAACAAACACATAATATTCGAATACAGTATTAGCAGTGTGTCGTTTGACACAGTCATGTCGATTAAATACCTGGGAGTAACACTGAAAAGCAAGACGAAATGAAATGGGCATCTAAGGACTGTAGTAGAGACTTCAGTTTACTGGGATAATTTTAGGAAAGTGTAGTTCATATGTAAAGAGACCGCATGTAGGACAATAGTGCGACCCATTCTTAAGTACTGTTTGATTCTTTCGGTTCCGCACCGGGGTGCCTATTCTGTATCTTTCCGCCATTGTGCCGATCGTTTCGGTACTCAAGGGCACCGAACGGTCTAGTACTCGAATTAGAGCCCCTGCATTTTCAGTATGCGTTTCGGAAGCGATACCGTTCGGGTCTAGAGAACCGAAGCGCTGTTGTCGGTTCGCGTCGTGCGAGCCACTCAAAAGCAAGCGGCCTCAGATCCGCGCAAGGGCACTACAGCGCGCGCAGCGCCACGAACACAAAGCGGCTAGCAGGCGACACGGGCGCGCTATTCTTCCAAGTACCGAAAATTGCGTTTACGTTGCCGTAACGCATGACGCCGCATTCCATCGAGCTGACGGGCCTGCCTTCATCGCTCTTGCCTCCTCCTTCACAGTATCAGGCGCAGTGAATCCATTTCCATGATTCTCAGCTTGAAATGCATAGAATTTTTTACAGTATCGATAATTAATAACTAAACCATTTGTGGGAAAAAGTGCGTAAAGTCACTAGTAACGTCAGTTCACACTCGTGTAATATACGTAAGCAGAGCCGATGTCTTGATATTTAATGATCTTTAAACCTTTATTTGTATAAAAATAACACTTATTTTGAGAGAATATTGACCGAAACCGTTTTTTTAATGTAATCATTCACAGTAACAACCTAACTTAACCACATTTCTAGCAAAGGAAAATAGTCTATTGTGAACTCACTTTCCAACCAGATGCGCCCTCTGGTGATTCTTTAGTAACACAATCACTAAATCCAAAGCTAAAACCGCTAAATATGTTTAAAATAACAAATTATAGGTGAACGTAAATCACAGCTTATCGATCGACAGGGCCACACCGAAATCCAAAATCTCTCGGTACAATTGTCGTAAAATCGGTGGGAGGACCGTTCGAACCGAAAATGACGTCACTACCGAGCCTAACCTACTACACCGATCGGTATGAACGATACAGAATAGGGCCCCAGGTCAGCTTAGAGCAAGACACCAAAGATTTCAGAGGCGGGCTGCTAGATTTGCTACCGGTAAGTTCGAACAATACCCAAGTCTTACGGAGATGCTTCGAAAACCCAATGGGAATCACTGTAGGGAAGGCGACGTTCTTTTCAAGGAGCACTATTGAGAAAATTAAGAGAACCGGCGTCGGAGGCTGACTGCAGAACGATTCTACCGTCGCCAACGTACATTTCGCGCATTAACCGTGAAGGTAAGATCAGAGACATTAAGGATCGTATGGAGGCACACTGACAGTCGTTTTTCATCGCTGTATTTGCGAGTGGAACAGAAAAGAAAAATGGCTAGAAGAGATACAGGGTACTCAGGATACACTCTGCCACGCACCTACTGTGACTTGCGGAGTGTGTATGTAGATGGAGGTGTAGTGTATAATACAATGGATCGGAAAGTGGACTTACATTCTGTAGAATCTAAATTCAGCTTCGCGTCCGGACAACCAGCTTAACGTCTTCCCTTCAGTCGGTTTCTAATGACCTCGTCTTCTACAGTGCGTTAAATCTTCAAAACTCTTCTTTCCTTCAGACTCAGCCATGAGTTAAATCTGAGGTGAACTTCTAAAATTGTGTTGGCATTGTTGTAGGCATTGTCTGAGGCGTACGCTCGATTAAAAGAACATACCCGTAGTTCTCTGTAGAATTGTTACTACCACTAATAGGCGCTTTCACATTGGATTCTGAAACACGCTATTCGTACACGCACCACATGCATGACGGCTTAAAACCCTGTGACGGACAGGGACAGGTTTTTCATTATATAAAGAGGTTGCTGCAGACTTCCACTGATTAGTTGAACCTCCAACCAGAATTCATATAATTAAGTCTGTTGCCCCCCCCCTTTCCCCCAAAGCGTTGTAATATAGCACGCTGTAGTGATACGCTCCATTAGGTGCGGAATGAAGGTGAGCAACTTTTCAACACGGAGGGGGCCTGTGTGTAAGTGCGGAAGCCAGCTGCCTGATTGGCGCCCGCGCGTGTCGCGTGTCCTCCTCACGCCCCCTGCCGCCCCTTCCATTCTTACCGCCCACCACCTTCTCCGCGGCGGTGGTGGTTCGGGTCGAGCGCATGACCACGCCCTCTTCCGCCAGACCCACCTGTCCGCTTCGCACTGTTTGCGTCCGCATTTGGGGCCGACATGGGGTAGAAAAGGACAACGACTTCTGAAAAACCTAAACATATTACGGAACATTTAAGGGGACACACCGTGGTTCAGGTCGAAAAAAATCGATTTCCGGTTTTCATCATATTTCGATAGATGAAGGTTTTATTTAAGTACTCTGAAAAGGATTTTGCTGAAAAAATTTATTTCGAGCATTTAAAGAGCATTTTTCTACCACGTGTGTTTATGTGCCACGCCCACTTTCCTGTCACCCACTTTTCTGCATATATTTTAGAACTTTATATCCCCTACATTGCACGTTAGGGTTTTTTTTTTTTTTTACTCCCGAGTGTGTTGGCTGTCCTTGGAATGCAACGGTCGGTATTCTTTTGTTTCCGCTGTTTGTAAAAACACGCTTTGAAACACGCGGTTAGTTTTGTTCAAGTGTGATTGCGAGTGGTTGTTATAGAAAACTTGCAGGAATACTATGGGCAGACAATTAGGAGAAATATAGAAAATCTTGAGGCAGTAAAGAGAGATGTTTGGGCCATATTATTCCATAAGTCCCCTACTGATGATAAGCCATGTCATGGATTGTGTCCATCAGGAGAAAATTCGTGTTGCAAATTTAATAGGGCCCAGTCAACTGGATAATCTTATTCTCACCAGCATTATCTTCCTACTGCTTTTACTACAGCAATTAAACCTATTTTCAGAGACTTGGCTCATCCTGACTTTCTAAGGAAATGTCTCCATGGGCAGACACAGAACCCAAATGAATGTTTCAACAGCATAATTTGGAACTACCTTCCTAAAACTGTATTTGTAGGCATGCATACAATGAAACTAGGAGCTCATGTTGCTGTTATTACATTCAGTTGTGGTAATATTAGAAAGTGTTGGATACTGAAAAAGCTGGGAATTAATCCCGGTGAAAATATGATCACTGGGCTGCAACATTTCGATAAAATGAGGATAGCCGATGCAGACATGTCTGCATCTAATATGGCCAAGACAGCAAGACAAACGTCCGTGGAAAGTGAGAAAGAAGCTGGAAGACCTGCTAGAGGCCAACGAAGGGCCATCATATCCAGCAGGACAGTTTTAATTAACTATAAGTAACAAATTTCAAAAGTTTTTTCTTTAAAGTCAATTTCCCGCAAACTAAAATTTTCAGTACATATGCCCCATTATATCAGAAACTATCATATAAATGAATGAAATTTTCAGAGACTCTGCATAACATAAAAAGCCACCTCTTGTACTACATTCATTAATATTTCCTTATTAGGAAGTTCACAAAAAATATTTTCTGCAGAAAAACTTAATATTTTTTGTTAATAGATTTAAAAAAGTATTTCTTAAAAACTATAAAATAGATAAAGTAGATTTTAGTACAGTTGACTCAATTAGCATCATTAGGGTCCTGCATCTAATAGTTTTTTTTTCAGAAACGGGTCAAATACGTGACTTATTTAACATGGATTAGATAGGCAGGGTGTGGTCCCCTTAAAGGGATCGAAACTTCCTGTCAGATTAAAACTGTGTGACGGACGGGGACTCGAACTCAGGGCCTTTGCCTTTCGAGGCCAAGTGTTCTTTCTTTCAGGAGAGTTAGTCTTGTAAGTTTCGCAGGAGAGCTTCTTTGAAGTCTGGAAGGTAGGAAACGAGATACTGGCGGAAGTAAAGCTGTGAGGACGAGTCGTGATTCGTGCTTGGGCAGGTCAGTCGGTAGAACACTTGCCCGCAATAGGCAAAGGTCTCGAGTTCGAGTCTCGGTCCGGCACACAGTTTTAATCTGCCAGAAATATTCATATCCTCGTATACTCCGATGGCGAATGGAAGTTCATCCTGGACTCTCGAATTTGTATCGGCTTTAGCAATTCTCGGATCAATGGCTTGTACGAGATATTCGAAACTGCGTTTCGACAATCCGGTAAAATTATGGAAAAGGTTTGTATAAGTTCACGACTTAAATTTTCAAAACATTCCGTTTATTTAAAAAATAACGAATTCACAAAGCCCTATTTCTCTTGTTCCTTCTAATATAACTCATCGTGTGATGTAAAAGCTGGAGCGCTGGGCTCACGTTCACTAGCTCACTTTCGTCAATTTTGTGGCAATAGTGCGGCCCCGGGTAAACTCCTCTGCCCCAGAAAGGTATTGCCTTTTACTTTGCCGGGTAACAACTGGCCGACAGTGCTTTAGCACCCAAATGTTGCCTCAATTAGTATCACCGCAATTTTGCCGTACAGCATTGGCGCCGGCCGCGGTGGTCTAGCGGTTCTAGGCGCTCAGTCCGGAACCGCGCGACTGCTACGGTCGCAGGTTCGAATCCTGCCTCGGGCATGGATGTGTGTGATGTCCTTAGGTTAGTTAGGTTTAAGTAGTTCTAAGTTCTAACCGACTGATGACCTCAGAAGTTAAGTCCCATAGTGCTCAGAGCCATTTGAACCATTTGAACAGCATTGGCGTGATATACAGAGCGATTTTTTTCCACCGAGTACAAACTCTAGGGATTTATCTACGGAAGGATACAGAACAGAAAAGATCTAATAACCTTGTCTGGAAATGCATGGTTTCCATGTTAGAGACAATTTATTCAATCATACATTGTTAAGATACTGCAGTCTAATCCGCGCTGTACCATGCATTCATAGTTCAGTATGTGCTGAAAATGGTTTCCATGTGCCTCAGTGTATGCGTGTACGCGCTGTAGTTTTGTTCTGTCTCACACGTTCACTTCGGTCAGGCAGCATCCGAACAGTGTCAAAGCCAGCATGAATATACTGTTCTAGTATCTCCACATCTGGAATGGGCTCTGCATACACTATACTTCTGAGATGGCCCCATAACTAGAAATCTCACAGGTTGAGATCCGGTGAACGAGCAGGCCATGCAACTTGGACCCACTCCGATCCATCGATCAGGGAAGACATGATTGAGATGCGTTCGAGCGTTAAGTGCCAAGTGGGCTGGAGCACCATCATGTAGCAGCCACTTAACCCTTTGAATCATCAATGGCACTTCTTTCAGCAGGTGAGGCAAAGTCACCCACAAAAAACGCCGATAGTTGCGGCCTCTGTTAGGCGACGGGGGGGGGGGGGGGGGGGGGGAGAGAGAGTGATCCCAAAATATGGTCGCAAATTACCCGGCCCACACATTCCGGCTGCACCTACGTTGACGATTCGCTGTCACCCTACCATGGAGGTTCTACATACTATCCCAAAAATGACTGTTATGAAAGTTGAAGATACCACTCCGTGTAAAGGTGGCCTCTGTTAATAGGATGGATGACACAAATCCCGGAATTGTGGTTGCCTGGTGAAGAAACGAGTAGCAAAACTGCTCTCGATGTGGAAAGTCTGTCGCTAGTAAGCCGTGCACACGCTGTAAGGGATAAGGGTAGTAACAACTGCCATGGAGAATGTTCCACACGGTTGTCTGGCTTATCCAGTAATGGGCCAACTGCCTGATACTGACACGGCGGACGCCTTCCTCGGGGGTAGTTACATTTTCCTCCAAGTCTGGTATCCAAACATTTCGAGTACATCCTTCATGATTTCCTGCTTCCTGAAACGACCCTGTCCCAGACAAACGGCGAAACACTGTTACAAACATTGAATAATGTGGTTGTTGTCGATGGAGATGGGTCTCCTGATACAAACTTGCTGCCGTAAGTAAACACCATGACGGCAATATCTCGATTCGAATACGGAACCATTGTGTACAACGCGGTATCACGTCCACTACAAAGTGAGTCATCAAGAGAAGTGAATCGGACACAACCCTACCAATTACTATGGCTGGAGAAGGCGCTATTGTATGACGTATGAGGAACCGTAGGAGGAAAATATTCGTACTGTAACAATGGCTGCGTGGTACAGCGCGTATTAGACCGCAGTCTCTCTTACAATATATGATTCAATAAATAGTCTGTAGCATGGAAAGCATACATTTCCGGACATAAGTTCATTAGATCTGTTTTGTACCGTATCCCCTCATCGATCACCCCTAGAGTTTGTAGACGGTGGAAAAAATCTCCCTGTATTGCCGGCAATATGCAATTTTTAGGCCTGTGCAAACGTACCATTACAGTAGTGAGTGCGAGGAACTGTGTGGAGACCGGAAGCGCGGGCCTGGGCGCGGCGACCTCGCTTTCGAGGACAGTAGTGAGTGAGGCGCGAGGCGGCGGTCAGTCACATTTCCCCGCGACGCCAGCCGGTCCAGCCAAGGGCATCCGAGCCGACCCTATCCGCCGGAAGAGGCGCTGCCGTTTGTCGACACTCCGGAACAATGGCTAATCGCCTTGCTATAAAGTCTTATCTACTAGCCACCGCCGACTGGGGTGGCCGAGCGGTTCTAGGCGCTAAAGTATGGAACCGCCTGACTGCTACGGTCGCAGGTTGAAATCCTGCCTCGGGCATGGATGTGTGTGATGTCTTTAGGTTAGTTAGGTTTAAGCAGTTCTAAGTTGTAGGGGACTGATGACCTCGGAAGTTAAGTCCCACAGTGCTCAGAGCCATTTGAACCTCTTGCCACCGCCAGACGAGGAGATCGTAGGCTTTCCCGCTCTCGAATGAAGGGCAGGTGGCGATATGTGGCAGACTCATGAGCCAAAACATTGTGACCATTGCCTACCGCGACAATGACTGCCGCCTGGCGGTATTTAGAGCAGTGCCGTGCTAAGGATACCGTAGCAGTGGGGCAGAGGTGAATGGAGTACCATTTTAGCGGCGGTAAGTCCCGCAAATGGGGAAATCCGCTGACATAAGCGACTGTGATACGGCCCGGCGCCTGGGAACCAGTATCTCGGAACTGTCGTGAGCATCTACAGAAAATCGTCTAAGGACGTTGAAACAACGAGCACGTGACAAGTTGTTGGACATACACGCCTCGACACCGAACGTGGCGGTTAGACGATTTGCCGCTCTGTAAAACAGAGCGGCAGCGGCAGCGGTCAGTCGCTGATTTGGCGACGGAGTACAATGCTAGCGCAGGGTCAAGTGTTTCGGAACGAACCGTTCAGTGCACATTGTTGCACACGGGGATCCACAGTAGATTATCCTTAAATGTTGCCATGTTGACCCGACGAGGCTATCAGTTACGACTGCAGTGAGCACGGGATCATCGACGTTGAGACGCGGATCAATGGATAACGTGTCACCTGGTCCAATGAATCACGGTTCCTGGTACGTCAGACTGGTGGTCGTGTCCAGGTATCCGATCACCCATGCGAGCGGCTACTCAAAAGCTACGTCGCGGCACGGACGCAGGTTCGCATGTCGCTCAGGCCAGTGTTGTTGTATGGGGACATTCACCTGGGAAGGCACTACGACAGCATGTGACTATATGAACATTATTGTGGACCACCTGATCCCGGTTCGCGCAGCTCACCCCGTCGGAGGTTCGAGTCCTCCATTTGGCATGGGTGTGTGTGTGTTGTCGTTAGCATAAGTTAGTTTAAGTTAGATTAAGTAGTGTGTAAGCTTAGGGACCGATGACCTCAGCAGTTTGGCCCCATAAGACCTTCCACAAATTTCCAAAATTTCTAATTAAGTCTGTGGTTGTACCTTTAATTTAACTATTTTCCTACCATTTCTCCCGAACTAATTCCCGCAAATTTACCTCAACGAGGGCACTGATTCGAATACGTAAAGAGCTTTCAAAATCGTTGCCACAGTTCAGAGACGTTTGAGGAATGCTGTACCACGTGTAGAAAAGTCTTGAGATTTCTCAGTATCGGATATTGCAAGTCTCGTAAGGATTCGGAGGTGGATTTGCTCAGTGTCTTGATGACTGGAGCGATCTGCAAGCTAAGTGGCTGAAATTGGGCGTGGCTCGGTTTGAGGCGCCATGTCACGGATTGCGTGGCCCATTCCGCCGGAGGTTCCAGTCCTCTCGCGGGCACGGGTGTGTTTATTGTTCTTAGCATAAATTAATTTAAGTTGTGTGTAAGTCTAGGGACCGATGACCTCAGGATTTTTCCCTTAGGAATTCTCACACATTTGAATATATTTTTGAAATTGAGCACTTGAACGATCACTCACACACGCCCGAGCGCCATTGCAGTTTGTTTGTTAACAACACAATAAAACTTTAAACATAAAAAACTCAGAAAATTATTGTGCCGGTGATCTGCCACATTTTAGTGAGTACATGCAGATTGTTGACATAATCGTAAGAACAATCGCAGGAAGCTAAGCCACAATAAGCGGTACAACGACGGATTCTGTCGGGAACTGATCTATTCACTTGCGATCTATTTCAAACTGTCCATGTATTTTTCATATGTTTCTCTAAGAACGGTTGTTCAATTCACTTTTAAATTTTCACAGCTGAATATTTACACAATTCCTACGTGATACAAAAGAAATAGGAGAAATGGACCGTATCATCACATGCCGAATTAGTATTCTATTCGCTTTGGCGTAATTACATTCTTAAAATCTCTCCATAATTATCAGGAGCTGACTAGCAAATTACACTCAAAACTGACGAAGTGCGGGTTTCAGCAGAAGACGGTAGACTCTAATTTACGTTTTTTTACCACAGAGTATCTGCACTTGAAGATTCAGCTGATGGCTTCTTATTCACGACAAGTGTTATTAAAACTGATTGCCGATCTCTGCTGTTGTGGTGGGGTGCAGAGGGCTCGCGATAATCTTGTACGACCCTTCCGCCAACGGAAAGGAACGAACACGCAAAAACGGGGAGTGCCCGCGCGTATACACACCGCAGACGTCCGATTGCAGCCAGAGATATGGAACCACGAGCGGAGCGGCCTAGTAGGCCCTCTGCACTTCATCTGAGGAAGAGCCTCCCGCAGTATCGTATACCTGCGGGCGAGCAAGCGAAAGTACCTCCGGCTAGCAGCGATAATACCCTTGTAAAACTACGCTGTTTCTCTGTTTTGTGCCCCTAGAGAGTTGATTGTGGTCTTATCGGTGACAACCGCAGCAGCGACATTTTGTACCCTTGTTTCGAAATGGAAAAATATACATGTAAACAAAATACAGTATGTGGCACAATTCCTGTTTCACCCTTCAAGGGCCGGCCGAGTGGCCAAGCGGTTCTAGGCGCTACAGTCTGGAACCGCGCGACCGCTGCGGTCGCAGGTTCGAATCCTGCCTCGGGCATGGATGTGTGTGATGTCCTTAGGTTAGTTACGTTTAAGTAGTTCTAAGTTCCAGGGGACTGATGGCCTCAGAAGTTAAGTCCCATAGTGCTCAGAGCCATTTGAACCAATCACCCTTCAAGGTGTCGTTAAAAAAGTGAGTAGATAAAGCTTTAGATGCGTACCTAAGTCCAGAAACTGTCTGCTTTCGTGTAGTAAAGAAGCCTGAGTCTACTCACGTCTTTCATATTTTGCATGTAATTTTACTCTGTGATATGCTACCTGTATTGAGTGTTAAAAACGAAGCGGTCATATAATGTCCTTTGTTTACATGCTGCCTTAGCGATTCAGTCATCGCTTACCGTTTGTGGGGTTTTAGTTGTGCATTTAATATGACTAGCTAAGCGCATACATATTAGAAAGATATTTTAATTTACGACGAAGCACAATGCAATGGGAGAAAAGTTCAACTCTTGTAATAACAGTGTTTTTCGCATCGCGGTCTTTAGACTTATCTGTCCGGATCGTTAAGGGGGAAGAAAAAATGGCTCTGAGCACTATGGGACTTAAATCTATGGTCATCAGTCCCCTAGAACTTAGAACTACTTAAACCTAACTAACCTAAGGACAGCACACAACACCCAGTCATCACGAGGCAGAGATAATCCCTGACCCCGCCGGGAATCGAACCCGCGAATTAAGGGGGAAGAGACCGTATAAATCTAGAAGTGGAGGATGTAGATTCCAAACTGAGATGTCGCTTGCAAACTCTCGTTCGTCCTATTCTTTGGTATTGTTCGTCGGTCTGGGAGCGTTACCAAGATGGACCAGCGTGAGAGAAGGAGAAGATGCACAGAAGAAATGCGCGATTCGTCACGTCTTTGCTTAGTTTGCTTATTGGGTGCGAAAGCGTTGCTAGAAAGCTCCAAAAACACCAACGGGAGAAGCTACGAGAAAGGAATTGTCACAGCAAAGAACGTTACTCTAAAAATCCCAGCGCCCGCGTTGTCATACAAGCCACGAAACATACAGGGAGGAGCAGCTAAGCCAGGACATTCCGAACACATTCAGAATCAGAAAGTGTATCCTGGTTTCGTTTACTTGTAGCGGACAATGAGTGGAATTTTTCTGAAGTACGCAAGTAATTTTCAACGTTTACTACCGCCGAAATGTGACACAGACTACTTAATCCAATATATACTTTCTCTGTGGTATTGGAAAGAGCAAATGGCTCTGAGCACTATGGGACTTAACATCTGAGGTCATCAGTCGCCTAGAACTTAGAACTAATTAAACCTAACTAACCTAAGGACATCACACACATCCATGCCCGAGGCAGGATTCGAACCTGCGACCGTAGCGGTCACGAAGTTCCAGACTGAAGCGCCTTTAACCGCAAGGCCACACCGGCCGGCTTGGAAAGAGCCTTCGAAGTGGTCTTCAGCGATGTAATAAATGTGAACTTGATGAAATATTAACAAGATAACCCTGCCGCAAACTGTCGTCCGGCCATCAGCAGAAGACGTTTCACAAACGTCTTTACTACAATGCCAAATTAAGAGTAGCAATGGAAAACGTTGGAAATGCCATTTTCTTCACAAAAAGTGTTTTCACTGTTCTTGCTTTCTCGGCACCATGTGGCTTGTCTCTATATTTGATCTAGATGGTAAACCACGGAGAAAGACTTCCAAACATCAATTCATAGATGGCGCATGGTCTTTGTGCCAAGCCGTGGAGTTCTAAAATTAAAAAAAAAAAATGAGAAGTGGATTTTGTTGACTACAGTTAAAAACTTGATGGCGAATTTCTGTACTTGTATTATCGCATGTAAAACATAATGCCTCAGTGTTAATGGCACTTCGAACAAAAACTTTCGCACTGCTATTTTGTCGAAAACTGACATTTCTGAGAACGTGGCTGTGTAGAAAAATGCAAGATGATTTGTGCAGCGAAGAAAGCAGCAACTAGCCACTGTTAAGAATGATTTATATTTATACAAATAGTGCCATTGCCGGTTTGGAACCGACAGTTTCATCCTCAGGTTTCAAAACGACAGCTTCATCTTCAGACGACTGTTCACGTTTATATTACATCGATTGTTGTTTACATTAAGTGTTGGTGTTGGGAAAGCAATGGCCAACTACTAATGCAATCAACAACAGATGTAAAATAAAGGTTAACAGCCGTCTGAAGGTGAACCTGTAGATTAGAACTGGTAACAACCCTGTTTACTTAAATAAATAGCATTGTTAACTGTTGCTGGTTGCTGTTATCTTCTTTGCAAGAGTCAACTTGTAAAAACTGTCATATTGTCACTTAGAACAAGTCAGTTTCCTGGTATGGCAGTTAGAACATTCTTAATAAAGCATTTATTTTCCATAATTTTGTGGTGTCAGAATACCTTCTTAATTTTCTGTGTACAAATCAGTTCTGTACAAACTGAGGTACATTGTTTTTTCGTTCCTGACACATGTCAGCTGTGACACTCTTCAAATGTAAGCAAACACGTAATTCAGGTACGGTTCGTGTGTTCATTGTCATGACTGCAATATCAAGTTCTCAGTTGCGTTGTGAGGAGAATGTAGTAGTGTCATCGTATAGGTGGGAGGAACATACGAGTAGCTAACAGAAAAATGTTTCTTTTCAACACTTGATTGGTTCAGAGGCGGAAGCTGTACTGAAAGTGTGTGAATTATTGACGGAAGAGTGGATACATCAGCTATCACTCGCTAGTTGGAGATAGTTTTCAAATTTTTCATTTAGCGGTGTTTCAAATGTCTTATTGTTATAGCAAGGATTTTTCCCTCTTCATTGCTGTCTTCTTGTACCTTTGAACTATCCAGCACGTGTCACTTGTGATGAAGAGCTTCAGGCGTTGGGGTACGGTAGGCAAACTTGGAGCAATGTTAAGCTTGTTTTTGATTTAACGTCTGACCTGTAGCGGACAGAGAAAAAAATCAGCATGAGACGGGTAACGGAAACCACAATCCACCCTTCAGCCGTGCAATGTTTACACTGGAAGAACTTCATACGTTTCTGTAGTGACTCAGGTACCGTCGCTTTGACGACTGGAACGAAAAAAAAAAAAAAAAAAAAAAAAAAAAAGAAGAAGACGCTGTGTTACAGCTTCTCGCTGGCTTCACAGTAGAATATCGCAAGAGGGCATTAATTAGGTATGCAACAGCACAGAGGTAAGTGGTTTTCTAGCGAGCGCTTGTGAACGACGTGCGATATTGCAGATGCTGTTAATGTCTCCTGTTCGCCGAGCAAGAGAAAGACTATATGTAACGTCCGGAAAGCTCAAGGTGCGTCAGTGCATCATTCATTTTAAGAGTAGACTGTCCTCGGGTCAACCACGTTTCTATATCCCACGTGTATAAATAGGTTTTTCTTTTTGTAGTTTTCATTCTCTACTCCAAAGAGTTTTGAAGACCTAACGTTGCCAAAGTACCTAATCGATAAAGTCAAGATGCTATACGAAAAGTGTTACAGCTGTGTCCAGATAGACAATGGAGAATAAGAATGGTTTGAAACAAAGAGAGGTGTCCACTAAGGGAGTACCCTATCACCATTCATGTTTGTAATAGTAATGGACAAGATTATAAAATCTATCAAGAAAATACACAGCGAACCAAATGCCATGGTTTTTGCTGATGTATGGTATAGGGAGGGACAGAAGCTGAAGCACAGAATAAACTTAACCATTGGAACAACATTTCGGACTAAAAATAAGTAAAACAAAGACACTAGAAGTGGCCATCAGCAGGCAAGGAACAATCTCAGATACATTTCTAGAAGCAGGGAATCTGTTTCCCATTTCAAGTACCTAGGAAGCATGATCACGAAAGGCAACACCATTAAGCAGGAAATACTCAGCACGACACAGAAAGTATCCAGTTTTTACACTCAAATCAGAAATCTTCTCTGGGGCGATAAAATGCCACGAAAAGCAAAAGCGACTACATACCACACCTACTGCGTACCAGTCCTCACATATGATTTAGAAACATGTAACCTACTAAACAAAGACATCAGCAGAATTCAGGCAATAGCAATGAGATTCATTAGAACTAAGAATCAGACAGCTAGCAAGGACAAAATCAGGAATGAGGTGAACAGAAAAGTAGCTGGTATTGTGGTTCCTGTTACCAGTGCCATAAGGAAACGCAGTCTTCAGTGGTATGTGCACATAATGAGAATAAACAGTGGAAGACCTGACAAAAAGAATTTCAACCTGAACCTCGCAATAAGACGACGGGGAGGCCAAGAAAACCTTGGATGGAGACTGTAAGATCAGCCACGGGGGAGAAAGGACACAAATGGGAATTTGTCTTGGAACAGAAGATGTATGAAGACAAAATGAGATGGCGAGCGCTTGTACACCACACCCAGGAAACTGGAGTTGGAAAACGACAACGATGATGATGATGATGATGACTACAAGAAACAGAGCGGGCTGTTTCAGATTCAGTTGGAGTAGGGCAGATGGAATCTGAAATGAGAATATTTAAACTTGGACTTGTAGTTGCTGTATTCGCCTGACAAGCAAGGAAACCTTGTTCGGAACCGAGGGATTCGGATTACTTTAATTTGTTCCTGGGACAGTGTTATCAACTGTACGATGATACAGTGCCTCTGTTGCTAAGAACGACGCAGAGTTCCTTCGGACATGCATGCATTCTTTCTTTTTAACAACAGAGGCTCCGCAATACCATATTTATCCGCCAATGTCAGGCAACGACTTTCAACTAAAATGTCCTCTCCTGTTCGGGAGTCACATAATGTGTGTAGAACTAAGAGTTGCGACGCACGTACGACGACATGTGGAAGTTTGTATCTGGCCGTGGGCTGTGAACGGATAGCTAAAGCGGTTAACGTTAAGGCGACCGATTCTTAAAACGGGAAATCCGGGTTTGAGTTCGGCCCGGCACAAATTTTCATTGTTATCATTCCCCTATTCATATTATCAACTGTCATAGACAAGAAATAAAACTTAGTGGATGTGTTTGTATCTTGAATGTTTCAACGTTTGTCAGTGCGAGTGGAATTCTCACCGTGCATCCACTAGATGTGACATTTGACACTTATTGCAGTAAGTAACGTGTTCATAAGACTTTGAGTGAATCGATGTTTAGACGCCGGGTTGAGATGTATTCTTTTTCGTGAGTTCCTACGTTCTTTTATATAAATAACGAACTCCTTTCTCGTTATACCCAAGGAACATACAGTGTGTCTGACTATTGTAGCTACAAACGAAAGCGAAAGCAGAGGACAATGAAATAAGCAAACAATTCTAATGAACACAGATCCGGAAATCAAAGGCTTTCTCCGATGAGATGTATTATGACGGAATACGTGAGCACTATATAACAGAGCGTCAGAGGATCCAAACTGCAGATAAGCGCTTGAGGATAAACACATTAGATCATGTGATCCACATGGCCTCTGTTTATGTGAAGGCAACCTTCAGCACATTCGAAGCCAGTAGACGCTAACAGTCGCAGGGGTGTTCTGAATGTATTGGCAACCATGCACAATGCGTTCCCTGGTTTAATCGACACTGTCAACAGGGCTGGAGTACTCGAAAGCTTTTAAATATCTCCACAAAAAAAATCCAGCATGTTTAAGGCGGCAAACCTGGAAGGCCATGATACTGACGAGCCACGACTGAGACAGTAGTTGTCGGAGATTTGTGCCAAGAATTCTCAAATGGTTCTAAGCACTATGGGATTTAACTTCTGAGGTCATCAGTCCCCTAGAACTTCGAACTACTTAAACCTAACTAACCTAAGCACATCACACACATCCATGCTCGAGGCAGAATTCGAACCTACGACCGCAGCAGTCGCGTGGTTCCGGACTGAAGCGCCTAGAACCGCTCGGTCACAACCGCCGGCACACGAATAATCGAACAGGCGCACGGAAGTACGCCAATGGACCATCTTACATGTAGCACATACGCATCCTTTCACCATACGATGTGGCACAAGCGTAGCCGTATACATTAACCCTTTAACCTACGATTTAAGTACCAACGGCCCGGGTCCAAAATGTAAACACGTTCGCCCGCGACCGCAGCTCGTGGTCTGGTGATTGGCGTTGCTACTTCTAGATCACGGAGTCTTGGGTTCGATTCCCGGCAGGGTTGGGGATTTTCTCTGCCCTGGGACTGGATGTTTGTGTTGCCATCATCATTCCATCATGATTCATGGCTAGATTGGAGTGTGTGCAGAATGGGAATGTGTACGGGCGCTGATGATTGCGCAGTTGAGCACCGCCGGCCGCGGTGGCCGAGCGGTTCTAGGCGCTGCAGTAGGGAACCGTGGGACTGCTACGGTCGCAGGTTCGAATCCTGCCTCGGGCATGGATGTGTGTGACGTCCTTAGGTTAGTTAGGTTTAAGTAGTTCTAAGTTCTAGGGGACTGATGACCTAAAATGTTAAGTCCCATAGTGCTCAGAGCCATTTGAACCATTTAGTTGAGCGCCCCACAAACCAAACATCATCATCAAAGATTGCCCGGTCTTGGAACCGTTTCAAGGTTCCAAAATTGGTCCGACGTTGTACCAACCGCATATGACTTACGGAATGGAAGTACATGTGTAAGATCGACCTGAATTGATTTTGTGGAATTCTTGATATACCCTCACTAGCTCATGTAATATATGTTTTATGAGTGCCACAAAAGATTTATTATCAATCAATCCAATACAATATAAATCAATGCCGTATCACCAGTCCCTGAAGATACCCAAGTTTACAAAGTAGCGCTCTTACAAAAAGCAACAACACAAGTCATTAAGTTTCAGGGGTGTGATAGCGTTCGAAACATACGTGTACGTGTAGAGCAATTTTGCATCTCTTGGCCGGCCGAAGTGGCCGTGCGGTTAATGGCGCTGCAGTCTGGAACCGCAAGACCGCTACGGTCGCAGGTTCGAATCCTGTCTCGGGCATGGATGTTTGTGATGTCCTTAGGTCAGTTAGGTTTAACTAGTTCTAAGTTCTAGCGGCCTAATGACCTCAGCAGTTGAGTCCCATAGTGCTCAGAGCCATTTGAACCATTTTTTGCATCTCTTGCAGTGCGACGTTGTTTCACTGCTTTTTTTAAATTTATTTTTATTTTTCGTGCAAACCTTACCCGACCGACGTACAACTGTCCCTTCCCGTGATAATCACATTTGGCCCGAATACCAGACCACGAGTCTCACACGTGGTTGTAGGTTAAATGGTTAACACTGTTGTACTGCCGTGTCCGCAGATCGTGGTCTCGCGGTTACGTACTCGCTTCCCGAGCACAGGGTCCCGCGTTCGATTCCCGGCGGGGTGAGGGATTTTCACCTGCCTCGAGATGACTGGGTGTCGGTGTTGTCCTCATCATTTCTTCATCATCCAGGAAAGTGGCGAAATTGGGCTGAGCAAAGTTTGGGAATTTGAACGGGCGCTGATAACCGCGCAGTTGAGCGGCCCACAAACCAAACATCATCATCATAATCATCACTGTTGTTCCACTGGCATGATTGAACTTGTACGGTTTTCGGACAAATGTTTACTAGGATTATTTACTTGTTTCATTGTGCTCTACTTGCAACTTTCCTTTGTACTTGCAATGGTCAAACACTCTGTATAAACATGGACCCGCCCGATAGCCGCGAGCGGTAGCACGCCGCTTCCGGGATTCCGGGAGGGTCGCCAACCGCGGATCGAAGCAGCCCGGTGTGCCGGCAGGCCCGGATGTGGTTTTCGGGCGGTTTCCTGCGTCCGACTGCGTGATTGCCGGTCCTGTCTCGCCTCAGTTACACAGTTCGCAAACACTTCGCGAACGTTCTCTCACTTCCTCATCGGAAAACACTAACGCCGGCAGATGGAGGTACACAAGTTCCGCCCCGGAGGAGGAAAGAGATGGCGACGGGAAGGCATCGGGTCACCCCCTACCACTAACTCTGCCAAATCCAGAGTATGTCGACCCCGTGCTGATGCGGGATAAGACCAGAAAGACGAAATCCTGTACGAACATCGTTCCTCGTCGGAGAACACTAACGCCGACAGGAGAAGGTACACAAGTTCCGCCCCGAAGGAGGAAAGGAATGGCGACAGGAAGGCATCTGGTCACCCCCTACCACTAACTCTGCCAAATCCAGAGTAACATGGCGACCCCTGCTGAAGCGGGTAAGACCAGGGAAAACGAAATCCTGTACAAACATTGCTGACACGAGGACGATGTCCTCCTAAACCGAACGGTGTATTTCATAGAGACATAGGAAGAGCTACACTACTGGCCATTAAAATTGCTACACCAAGAAGAAATGCAGACGATAAACGGGTATTCATGGGACAAATATATTATACTAGAACTGACATGTGATTACATTTTCATGCAAACTGGGTGCATAAATCCTGAGAAACCAGTACCCAGAACAACCACCTCTGGCCGTAATAACGGCCTCGATGCGCCTAGACATTGAGTCAAACAGAGCTTGGACGGCGTGTACAGCTTCAGCTGCCCATGCAGCTTCAACACGATACCACAGTTCATCAAGAGTAGTGACTGGCGTATTCTGACGATCCAGTTGCTCACTCACCATTGGCCAGACGTTATCAGTTGTTGAGAGATCTGGAGAATGTTCTGGCCAGGGCAGCAGTCGAACATTTTCTGTGTCCAGAAAGGCCCGTACAGGACCTGCAACATGCGGTCGTGCATTATCCTGCTGAAATGTAGGGTTTCGCAGGCATCGGATGAAGGGTAGAACCACGGGTCGTAACACATCTGAAATGTAGCGTCCACTATTCAAAGTGTCGTCAATGCGAACAAGAGGTGACCGAGACGTGTAAGCAATGGCACCCCATACCATCACGCCGGGTATGGCGAGGACGAATACACCCTTCCAACGTGCGTTCACCGTGACGTCGCCAAACACGGATGGCTGCGACCATAATGATGCTGTAAACAGAACGTGGATTCACCCGAAAAATTGACGTTTTGCCATTCGTGAAACCAGGTTCGTCGTTGAGTACACCATCGCAGGCGCTCCTGTCTGTGATGTAGCGTCAAGGGTAACCGCAGCCATGGTCTCCGAGTTGATAGCCCATGCTGCTGCAAACGTCGTCGCACTGTTCGTGCAGTTGGTTGTTGTATTGCAAACGTCCCCATCAGTTGACTCAGGGATCGAGACGTGGCTGCACGACCCGTTACAGCCATGCGGATGTGATACCTGTCATCTCGACTGCTAGTGATACTAGGCCGTTGGGATCCAGCACGGCATTCCATATTACCCTCCTGAACCCACCGATTCCTTATTCTGCTAACAGTCATTGGATCTCGACCAACGCGAGCAGCAATGTGGCGATACGATAAACCGCAATCGCGATAAGCTACAATCCGACCTTTATCAAAGTCAGAAACGTGATGGTACGCAAATCGGTTGGAAACTTTCCTCATGTCAGCACGTTGTAGGTGTCACCAGTGGCGCCAGCCTTGTGTGAATGCTCTGAAAAGCTAATAATTTGTATATCACAGCATCTTCTTCCTGTCGGTTAAATTTCGCGTCTGTAGCACGTCATCTTCGCGGTGTAGCAATTGTAATGGCCAGTAGTGTATAATAAATTTTGTATTGGTCTTGTTAAACCACTGTATTTCGGGAACAGAATGTATCCTTAAAGCTGAATTGGTCTTTAAGCAATTCATGTTGTAACAGTTATCACTTAGGAATGGAATTATTGGCCGCAGTCGTGATCTTCATGAGTAAATACATTTAACAACGACATAGGCGGGAAGTGTTGTCCTTTCTAAAATACTGCAGGACTGCGGTCTCAAACAAACAGAACATAAACACTGAACAATAGATTTAGTATGAGTTTCAGTGCGCACAACTCGCGCGGCAAGCTGTTTGAATTGCCGCTGTGGCTGGGCCCAGGTGTGGGGTGCGTGCGCGGGGCGTTGAATGTCACGGCCGGAGATGACGCAATGCGTGCGATTAAGGGGCACGCGCCGAGCTCTCTCTCTCTCTCTCTCTCTCTCTCTCTCTCTTCCGGCCATCGAGCCGACTGCGTAGTGCCAGGTTAATCAAATGAACAGAACCGGCAGAGGATGGCAGGGTATCAAATTACGCGTCAGCAGATTAATCACTTGAGCCACTAGGTCAGGGGCTACTTCTTTTGCTGTTCGTAGACTTGCACCCAGAATCATTGGTGCGTAGGTCAAATATACTTTATAAGACAGACAACTCGTGGTAACAGTCATCGGTTGTGTTTAAATCTCTACCAGCAACCGTCTTTCAAGCTAAATTATGGCAATTCAGGTCCTCCTGTTACGCAAGCAACAGTTTTTTTCTTTTTTTTTCCTTAACATGTTTCGACGCATTTGTGCCGTCTTTAGTCAGTACTTTCATTTACAGTCAGACCCTTTGCGTCTGTTGTGATGGTTATAGTATTATTTTGAATTCCAGCTTTTGTGCGACCTTTTTCGTTGTTATTGCTGTTGCTGTTGTTGTTGACGTTGACGACGACGATGATGATTATAGGTTTGAAGAGACTGAACATTTAAGCTCATAGCCGGTCGTTGTGGCCGTGCTGTTCTAGGCGCTTCAGTCCGGAACCGCGCTGCTGCTACGATTGCAGGTTCGAATCCTGCCTCGGGCATGGATGTGTGTGATGTCCTTAGGTTAGTTAGGTTAAGGTAGTTCTCTAACTGTAGAGGACTGATGACCTCAGATGTTAAGCCCCATAGTACTTAGAGCCATTTGAACCATTTTTAAGCTCGTATGTCTGTGTCTAGAGTAAATCACATGTGCATATGTGAGAACGATTTATAAGGCGCTCTCAGACTGAGGTGCGTAGGAACAAAGTTGAAACAACTTAACTCGTATACACTGGGACAAGAGCGATACAACACCGATACAGTTCGTGTCGTATTGCCGGCGCAAATGGCGTGCTGGCCGCTCCGCGCAAATGTATCGTACCATGCACGGCGAGGGAAACTTCATGTCACGTGCTGCGTCTCAAAAAAAAATTCTTTCATGTATGTGTAGCATTTCTACATCCTCCTCTGTAGTTGGTTTCTACGTAAACTTTTACTTTTCGCGTAAAAAATTAAAAATCACTCCGCTATGCAGTCGTTCTCATTCGATTCTGAGGAAACTATTTGCTAAAAAAAATTCATCTTATAGTCTCATATCGCAGCTTGAAAGTGAACTGGTTTTCTTTTCGCTATTGTCCATAGTTATTATTAATACTGACTGTGATGCTGTGGATATTCTTCAGCCGTTTGTTGATTCCCTTATCAAAAAGTAAATGTTACTGCTGTGTGAGTGAAGTAGGGAAGAGTATATTTGAACACATTCAAATGGTTCAAATGGCTCTGAGCACTATGGGACTTGACATCTGAGGTCATCAGTCCCCTAGAACTTAGAAATATTTAAATCTAACTAAGCTAAGGATATCACACACATCCATGCCCGAAGCAGGATTCGAACCTACGACCGTAGCGGTCCCGCAGTTCCAGACTGACGCGCCTAGAATCGTTCGGCCACACCGACCGGCACTTGAACACATTCGTTTTAATAAAAGACGAACTGTTATTTAGACTTCAGAGTACAAGAATCTGATCGGATATTACAGCATTTAAAATAGTAAAAAATACATGGGCCACGGTTACGCTTGACTGCTTAAGACAGATTTCAGTGTCATATATTCTAAAATTTCCACTTTCCACACTGTAAGTAAGTTGCGATTATCGTTCGATATGATCGACAGGAATGATACAAGGCGAATATAGTTGGCCTTACACCAACAGAAAATCATCGTACGAATAAATGTTAATGTTTTTAAACTCTGAAGTGCCTTTTTTAAATAAACAGTTTTTATCGTTAGCAAAAGACGCAAAACAACCAACTCTACCCGTGGTCTGCGACTGTGAAAAGACGTCTGTACTCTTTACCAATACCAGCCATGTAATTAAACAATTCTCCACCTGAATAAGATGGTGTGAACCGCCGAAACGCGTAGTCACAAAATAAACAAGTGATAATGCAGAAGCTGTTTTATTTTTGCATTGATCAACCGTAGCAGCACTCGTAATGGCGTCCCTTGTGAACCAAGTATTCAACACGATGCTCTTAAAACCGCAACAGCACGATTCTACCATTGCACCATTTCATGTGACGGGGAAATGCACTACTGGCCATTAAAATTGCTACACCACGAAGTTATGAGCTACCAGCGCGAAATTTAACCGACAGGAAGAAGATGCTGTGATATGCAAATGATTAGCTTTTCAGAGCATTCACACAAGGTTGGTGGTCAATGGTGGCCGAGCAACTGGCTCGTCACAATACGCCAGTCACTACTCTTGATGAACTGTGGTATCGTGTTGAAGCTGCATGGGCAGATGTACCTGTCCACGCCATCCAAGCTCTGTTTGACTCAATGCCCAGGCGTATCAAGGCTGTTATTACGGCTAGAGGTGGTTGTTCTGGGTACTGATTTCTCAGGATCTATGCACCCGAATTAGGTGAAAATGTAATCACATGTAAGTTCTTGTATAATATATTTGTCCAATGAATACCTGTTTATCACCTGCATTTCTTCTTGGTGTGGCAATTTTAATAGCCAGTAGTGTATGTACACTATCTCGGCGAAAGCATCTGGACGCTTATCAGTGGGCATTAATATGGGGTATGTGCACCCTTCCCCTTTATGACGGCCTGAGCTGTGCTGCATACAGTTTGGATGAGGTGCTCGAGAATTAAGCCAGAAGAGTTAACAATGCTGGACGCTGTAGTCTAGAGCGAAGTCGACGTTAAAACTCAACGCAGATGCTGACGCAGACCATCATCGTCTCCGAACAGTTCCTCTACGGTACAGAGACTTTTTGATCACCCGGTATATCTCGCGAAGAGACCATGAGGATAAAATCAGAGAGATTAGACCCCACACAGAGGCATACCGACAATCTTTCTTTCCACGAACAATACGAGACTGAGAATGAGATTTTCACTCTGCAACGGAGTGAGCGCTGATATGAAACTTCCTGGCAGATTAAAACTGGGTGCCGGACCGAGACTCGAACTCGGGACCTTTGCCTTTCGTGGGCAAATGCTCTACGAACTGAGCAACCCAAGCACGACTTCTTTCTTTCAGGAGTGCTAGTTCTGCAAGGTTCGCAGGAGAGCTTCTGTAAAGTTTGGAAGGTAGGAGACGAGGTACTGGCAGAAGTAATACTGTGAGGACGGGGCGTGATTCGTGCTTGGGTAGCTCAGTTGGTAGAGCACTTGCCCGCGGAAGGCAAAGGTCCCGAGTTCGAGTCTCGGTCCGGCACACAGTTTTAATCTGCCAGGAAGTTTCAATATGAGACTGGAATAGAAGGAGAACCGATAGAGGCACTCAAGGTACCCTCCGCCACACACCGTCAAGTGGCTTGCAGAGTAAGGCTGTAGATGTAGATGTACAATGTAGGAATATTTTCGATTTGTTGGATTTCCTGTACATCGAAAAGTGCGACTCCTGAACGACAGTTGCATATCCGAGGTAGTAGTGAACACACTTCATAGCAATTTGACGTCTGTCGCTTGCCGCATTCGGGATTCTGCAAGTTGAACGGCCAGTATAGGGTAACTCTGGTAAGGCCGCCGTAACTGGCGAGGCGAGGTGCTTTGCAGGTTGCAGCAGGGGAGCCACAGTCAGAGCGGGCTGGCTGCCGGCGCGTGGCAGCTGGGAACCCGATGGCAGCGGCGACTGCGACCCGTGGCGGGCTAGCCAGCCAGCCCGCTAATCGATAGCGACGGCCGCTGCCGCCGGACCCGGCGAGGTCGGCCGTCGGTGCTCTGCTGGAACTCACCCCCCACCCCTCCCCTCTTATTTTGCACGCCGCCGACCTCTGTCCGTCTCGTAACTCATTGTCCGCGGCCGCGGAAACTTCTGCGTGGCAAGTCAGTCCAAGTTTCCTCGATGTTTCACCTGACCTCAGACGCTGCCGATACCAGTCGGCAGTAGTTCCCCTAGTACATCGCCGCTACACCTGCAGTGGATTCGTATTCCGTGGCAGCAGGGTTCATTTTAAAGACGGGGTCAATGCAGTTCAGGTTTTCGAGCAGTCCGTAAGTTTGGAACGGTCCCTGAAACAAGATTACTGTCGCTTCCTTTATCTCTCCTCGTCCATCGTCGCTGTGACTTAGTGCACTCTCACACGCTGGGGTGGGGGGCGGGGGGGGGCAAAAATATGGAAACGGCACAAACACTACACATTACCATCCGAAACAGCTTCCAGTCGTGTCGGAATGGATAAATATACGTCCTGTATGGTTTTCAAGGGACTCTTACTGCAAGACAGAGGCAAGTTCAGGTAAGGACGATGGAGCTGGATAGCAGTCACGTATCCTTCTCTCCAGTTGTGCGTCTACATACACTACTAGCCATTAAAATTGATACACCAAGAAGAAATGCAGATGATAAACGTGTAATCATTGGACAAATATATTATACTAGAACTGACATGAGACTACATTTTCATGCAACTTGGGTGCATAGATCCTGAGAAATCAGTACCCAGAAAAAGCACCTCTGGCCGTAATAGCGGCCTTGATACGCCAGAGCATTGAGTCAAACAGAGATTGGATAGCGTGTACAGGTACAGCTGCCCATGCAGCTTCAACACGATACCACAGTTCATCAAGAGTAGTGACTGGCGCATTGTGACGAGCCAGTTGCTCGGCCACAATTGACTAGACGTTTTCAATTGCTGAGAGATCGGGAGAATGTGCTGGCCAGGGCAGCAGTCGAACATTGTCTGTATCCAGAAAGGCCCGTACAGGACCTGCTACATACGGTCGTGCATTATCCTGCTGAAATCTAGGGTTTCGCAGGGATCGAATGAAGGGTAGAGCCACGGGTCGTAACATATCTGAGATGTAACGTCCACTGTTCAAAGTGGCGTCAATGCGAACAAGAGGTGACCGAGACGTGTAACTAATGTCATCCCATACCATCACGCCGGGTGATACGCCAGTATGGCGATGACGAATACACGCTTCCAATGTGCGTTCACCGCAATGTCACCAAACACGGATGCGACCATCATGATGCTGTAAACAGAACCTTGATTCATCCGAAAAATGACGTTTTGCCATTCGTGCACTCATGTTCGTCGATGAGTACACCATCGCAGCCGCTCCTGTCTGTGATGCAGCGTCAAGGCTAACCGCAGACATGGTCTCCGAGCTGATAGTCCATGCTGCTGCAAACGTCGTCGAACTGTTGTGCAGATGATTGTTGTCTTGCAAACTCCCCCATCTGTTGACTCAGGGATCGAGACGTTACAGCCATGCGGATAAGATGCCTGTCATCTCGACTGCTAGTGATACGAGGCCGTTGGGATCCAGCACGGCGTTCCGTATTACGCCCCTGAAGCCACCGATTCCATATTCTGCTAACAGTCATTGGATCTCGACCAACGCGAGTAGCAATGTCGCAATACGATAAACCGCAATCGCGATAGACTACAATCCGACCTTTAATAAAGTCGGAAACGTGATGGTACGCATTTCTCCTCGTTACATGAGGCATCACAACAAAGTTTCACCAGGCAACGCCAGTCAATTGCTGTTTGTGTATGAGAAATCGGTTGGAAGCTTTCCTCATGTCAGCACGTTGTAGGTGTCGCCACTGTCGCCAACCTTGTGTGAATGCTCTGAAAAGCTAATCGTTTGCATATCACAGCATCTTCTTCCTGTCGCTTGAACTTCGCGTCTGTAGCACGTCATCTTCATGGTGTAGAAAATTTTAATGGCCAGTAGTTTATACTGGGGGTGCACAAAAATATGAAAAATCGACACACAGTGGTTAAGGCAAAGGAGTCGCATTCCAGAGTACTGCAGTCATAGCCCCGTCCGGCCATCCATATTCAGGATTTCCGTGCTGTCCCTGTTGTGGTGTCACCGCCAGACACCACACTTGCTAGGTGGTAGCCTTTAAATCGGCCGCGGTCCGTTAGTATACGTCGGACCCGCGTGTCGCCACTATCAGTGACTGCAGTCCGAGCGCCACCACACGGCAGGTCTAGTCTACGAGGTGCATTCAAGTTCTAAGGCCTCCGATTTTTTTTGCTCCGGACTGGAAAGAGATAGAAATATGCGCATTGTTTTAAAATGAGGCCGCGTTCATTGTCAATACGTCCCAGAGATGGCAGCACCGAACGGCAGATGGAATTTTACCGCCAGCGGCGAGAATGAGAGCTGTTTTAAATACTTAAAATGGCGACGTTTTCCTTACTGGAACAGCGTGCAATCATTCGTTTTCTGAATTTGCGTGGTGTGAAACCAATTGAAATTCATCGACAGTTGAAGGAGACATGTGGTGATGGAGTTATGGATGTGTCGAAAGCGCGTTCGTGGGTGCGACAGTGTAATGAAGGCAGAACATCGTGTGACAACAAACCGAAACAGCCTCGGACTCGCACAAGCCGGTCTGACGACATGATCGAGAAAGTGGGGAGAATTGTTTTGGGGGATCGCCAAATGACTATTGAACAGATCGCCTCCAGAGTTGGCATTTCTGTGGGTTCTATGCACACAATCCTGCATGACGACCTGAAAATGCGAAAAGTGTCATCCAGGTGGGTGCCACGAATGCTGACGGACGACCACATGGCTGCCCGTGTGGCATGTTGCCAAGCAATGGTGACGCGCAACGACAGCATGAATGAATTCTTTTCGTCGGTTGTGACAATGGATGAGACATGGATGCGATTTTTCAATCCAGAAACAAAGCGCCAGTCAGCTCAATGGAAGCACACAGATTCGCCGCCACCAAAAAAATTTCGGGTAACCGCCAGTGCTGAAAAAATGATGGTGTCCATGTTCTGGGACAGCGAGGGCGTAATCCTTACCCATTACGTTCCAAAGGGCACTACGGTAACAGGTGCATCCTACGAAAATGTTTTGAAGAACAAATTCCTTCCTGCAAACAAAAACGTCCGGGAAGGGCTGCGCGTGTGCTGTTTCACCAAGACAACGCACCCGCACATCGAGCTAACGCTACGCAACAGTTTCTTCGTGATAACAACTTTGAAGTGATTCCTCATGCTTCCTACTCGCCTGACCCGGCTCCTAGTGACTTTTGGCTTTTTCTAACAATGAAAGACACTCTCCGTGGCCGCACATTCACCAGCCGTGCTGCTATTGCCTCAGCGATTTTCCAGTGGTCAAAACAGACTCCTAAAGAAGCCTTCGCCGCTGCCATGGAATCATGGCGTCAGCCTTGTGAAAAATGTGTACGTCTGCAGGGCGATTACGTCGAGAAGTAACGCCAGTTTCATCGATTTCGGGTGAGTAGTTAATTAGAAAAAAAATCGGAGGCCTTAGAACTTGAATGCACCTCGTAGAGAGACTCCCTAGCACTCAGCCCCAGTTGTACAGCCGACTTTGCTAGTGATGGTTCACTGTCTACATACGCTCTCATTTTCCGAGGCGACAGTTTAGCATAGCCTTCAGCTCCGTCATTTGCTACGACCTAGCAAAGCGCCATTGCCAGTTACTGTAATCTGAACAGTTAATATTGTGAATCATGTAACGTCAAGAGCGACGTTCATCATTAATGGATTAAAGTTAAGTATCAAACTAATTACGTCCGCTTTCTGAATTCTAATTCCTTGTCATGTTCCAGACCTCACGTCAGTATAGTTCTTCCCTCCTCACGCCAGCCTCCCCTAGTAACACGGTGTTGGCTCTTCTGCCAACACAACAGCTGTATCGCGTAAGATGAATGCCCAGATGTTTGCTTTGGAAGAGACTCTGCGTATAACCTCTCACTCCAATGACACTGTTGTCCGTGAGACGTTAAATCACAAGCTTCCTTCTTCCTTTTTTGGAAAGCAGGAATTACTTACGTAATTTTACTGAAGCAATCTGGCGCTTTAGTGCACTGAACTACAAACTGGAGGGACTGAGCGCCACAATCTGAAGCACGCGTGAATAGAGCGTGAAGAGAATGAGGGGGGAAATGTGCAACAATGTCTGAAGGAAGCGTAATGCGACACGCAACCATTTTTTGCTGCCGAGCGCGGTTAGCTTGTGCAGTGCTGTTTTTCGCAACATCCTCTTTGACATACTGCACACTTCCCTTCAGAGTTATTCCAAAAGCACTGCTGAGTGTGGCGGTCATTAACCCGAAGTTGCTTACAATACAGAGCTTAACTAGGCGTGGTCGTACACTGATTCGAAGGCCGGCCGCGGTGGTCTAGCGGTTCTAGGCGCTCAGTCCGGAACCGCGCGACTGCTACGGTCGCAGGTTCGAATCCTGCCTCGGGCATGGATGTGTGTGATGTCCTTAGGTTAGTTAGGTTTAAGTAGTTCTAAGTTCTAGGGGACTGATGACCTTAGATGTTAAGTCCCATAGTGCTCAGAGCCATTTGAACCATTTTTTTAAATAATTCTGGTTGTTTGAAGGATGGGCAGCAGTTGAGCGACTATAAGATAGCGGACGGCGACGCGAGACTTATTTGACAGTAGAAACATTAGGCTTTAAAATCTGTGTGAATTTCGAGTGGAGTGGAAAGAACATATAGTGCCCTGAACATGTCGGATTTTGTACCTACAAAACAGAATTTGTTGGAAGTGGTTCTCTTTTTCTTTTATCTCAAGAAATCTGCTACGCAAAGTAATCGTCTGCTAGTGGAAGCGTGTGGAGAACATATTCTGTCGGAAGCAACGTGCAGGGATTGGTTCCGAAGATTCAAAGACAACGATTTTGAGGTGAGTGACGATATGCGCAATTGTCAGTGTGGTGTATCGTGGGCTGCTGCAACCGTCTCAAATATTGTACACTGAACGCTAGGAAGAGCAGTTACTCAGTTTGAATGACGCACATAAGACAAACGCCCGCAGTATGCTCAGAGACGGACAGAGTCATTCTGCTTCATAACAATGCCAAATCAAATGTTGAAAATCAAATGAAGGAAATCTTCAGGGCACTTCGACGGCATGTCTTACCCCACCTACCATATTCATCAGACATCGCCCTTTCCGGTTATAATTTGTTTAGATCCATGCAGCATGGCCTTTCTGAACAACGCGTTACATCTTTTAACGCTCTCGAAAACTGGCTCTGTGAGTAGGTCACTTCAAATGATTCTTTTTTACCGCGGTGTCCATTTGTTACTCGCAAAGTTGAAAAAGGTTGTAGCTGACGTAGGATACTATTTTCAGTAATTTATCTTACACCAGTCCACTGAAATAAACATCTGTTTCTGAGCCAACAAACAATTCAAGTAACCGTATAGGTTGGTCTACAGTCCGACGTGGAATTGGAACCACGGCGGACTTGACAGCTTTTACATACAAAGTGGGTGACCACGGCCGATAAATATGATACTGCAACAAAAAGGTATCTAGACATACCACAATCGAGTTCCAGATGTTTGCAGTTGTATTCTGGAACCGAGCAAGGCGCTTGCATTGTAAATCTTAACATGCAACTCCAAATAAAACGCCGATGCTCACGCGGTGGGACTACGTACGGAAGTGCCCTCAGGCATCGTCCGAGTTACGGTTACAAGATGGAGCTCAACAACTGTATATCTTTTTAACGCCTCATGTTTTGGCAAGATTTCCACATTCTCCATCAGGAACAAGGAAATCTCGTGATTCCTTCTATAGAACACATTTAGCGATTCAGTGGACTGATATTTACGTATTTCACTAAAACGTTTAACTATCATGAAAATATTAAATTTGTTTTTTAACTGCGAATAATAATCAGTGAATGACAACGAAAGAAAAGAAACACTTTAATTACTAATCATGGTTAGACATGCGAAGAGAGCGTCGTATTACGTTACATATTGCTGCGAAGAAGGGGGGGGGGGGGGCAGGCAAGTGCAAACAAACAACACATGCTGTTGCAACTCAGCTTTTGCCGACGTTATACAGTACAAGATAGTCACTTCCATTGACCTAAACGACATATGTCAAATCAGTTCGGGCGATGTTGAGCGAATTAGAGTAGGAAATGAGACACTAAAAATTTCCGTCTCCTAAGGAACGGCCAGCGCTTCTGACTGCCATGCAGCAGGCCCGGGTTCGATTCCCGCTCGGGACGAAGATTTTCTCCCCACAGGGTCTGGATATTGTGTTGTCCTTATCGTCATTTCATCATCATCTACACGCAAGTTGCCCAGTGTGACGTCAAGTGAAAAGACTTGCACTCGGAGGCCAAACTTCCCCAAGTGTGGACTCCCGACCATTGATGCCATACGATCATTTCATTTCATTCCACTAAAAGTATTACATCAGTCTGCTATTTGGGCAGAAAATGAAAGACATTGGCCAAAGTAGAGAGGATATAAAATGCAGACTGCCAGTAGCAAGAAAGGCGTTTGTGAAAATGAGAAAATTAAATGTTAGGAAATCTTTTCTGAAGTTTTTTGTCTGAAGTGCACCATTGTGCGGAAGTGCAGCGTGGACGATAAACAGTTCAGACAAGAAGAGAATAGAAACTTTTGAATTGTGATGTTAACATCAAAATTTTGTAGATTAGATGGGTATATAGATCAACTAATGAAAAGGTCCTGAATCGAATAGGGAACTGAGTAAGATATGGAATCGATTGATAGGACACATCCTGAGGCATCAGTTAATCATCAGTTGGAGAATGGAAGAAAAGGGAGGGGGTTTAAATTTTGTAGAAGAACGCCAAAGACAGGCTACACTAAGCAGATATAATGGATTTAGGCTACTGTACCTGTGCATAGATTATGAGACTTTCACAGGATACGCTAGCGTGCAGAGCTGCATCAAACCAGTCTTCGGATTGAAGACTCTTGCAACAAAGACCATATGAGACTATACTACAGTTTTCGGAAGGCGTGGTTTATGATAATTAAGTCAATACTAGCACTTAGAAAATTGTTTATTTGTACACTAAATGAACTGAACGCTGTTAGACGTAAGATATTTAAAATGATATAGTAAGAATTAAAACTGGCAAAAATCTTTGTTTTTAAACTAACTCTCTTTTTACACTCGTAACAACTGTGTTGGAGGGAACGAAAGTGTTTTTACGTCTAAAAGTTGTCAAATATTTATCGCATACACTGATTGGGCGTGTAAGAGCACGGAATGGAAGAAGTTTATGCAATTATGCATTATGTTGCACTTGAAAAACACTGACTTAATTGAAAAGAATGGCCTGCATTAACCATTAGGCATTTTACGAAAGAAGAATTCGCAGCGATAGGGCTAAACAGCGTAATGCGGGCAGCGAGGAAAGCGCTGTTGGCAGCACTGGAGCAGGTGCCCGGTAACTCCCCGTGCGCTCTGTTTGCCGCCACGCCCTGCGCGCCACCATTAGCTGATTAAACAACACACCCCGCTCTCTCCCAGCGTCCAGGTGTGCTTCGCCCTCAACCTCACTGCCACCCCCCTCCCTCCCCCCCCCCCCCCCCCACACACACACACCATCTCATTCCTTTCTTTCCCTTCTCCTCCCTCTTAACCTTTCCCATCCTCCTCGCTTATGTCAAAGAGCAATTTCGTATTGTTCGGTAAAAGTGTGTGTGTCGTGCAGATGCTAAAACTTCTTGCGAGAGTACACTTTCCGTTCCATTAGCTCTATTACAGCACACAGCGGGGGACTGAACTGTCCTCTGTTCCCGTTACACAGCTGTCAATGACAATGATTTTTTTCTGGCGGAGAAACTTGAGTTATTCGAGCAGAACTGGAAATGCTCTTAATCCACTTTTATAAAAAAATCTTTAACTTTGCTTCAACTTTTCCTATTATGTTCTTGTGTATTTGCGAAGCAAATGAATGGAAGTCGCCAATTTGGGGATTTTCGTGTGCCATCCTGATGGAGATTTTGCGAAGATTTCCTAACTCACTTCACGCGAGTGTATGGGTTTATTCATTACCGTAAGTGTTTTATGTAAATGAACTCTATGGCGACTGTGGTTTTATGACTATAAATAAGTCAACGAAGCTAAACTGTGTGTAGATTGGTAAATTACTGCTGCAAGTAGCTTGAGACCTGTGAACAATAAGTTTGCTTATTGTATTTAAGGAACACCATCGTGGAATTTCCAAAAGTTGTTCTGAAGAGTATTCAATTATAGACAACTAGTGTCGGGCTCGGCCCAGCAACCATGTTCAAGGCACGTATTATCACTTCACCAAGTTTAAGGATGATTCCTTGGCGTCAAATAAACAATTGGTTGTTGCTGAAGCATGTACCACGCATACTGGCGAACAGTTTCACTCAAATAATTCTAAAACGGTATGTTACTTTACTGCTATTTTCAAGAGCTAAGGATCATAATTAAACAAAGTCGTCCTGTTAAAAAGACGCATTGTGACTTCCGTATCTCGACAGACAAGAATCTATACACAGTCATGCAAGAAAATACTCGCCGCCTCTCCCCCTCTTTAGTGTACTATCATTTGCCGAACTCTATGTTCCGATCATGAACTTACTAACCATTAGGGGTTTATGAGTTATGTGCGTAGTTCTGTATAAGCTGAGCAGTATGGAGGACTTTCCATTATTAAGTCCTCTGTTCCTACGTAAGTTTTTCGTCCCTTATTTAGTTATTTAATTTATTTAAGCCTGTGGTATGATGACAGCAACAGATTTATGAAACACATACAGTTTGCAATTACACATTTAAGGATATAGCCAGAAAGCTAATACCTTTGAATCCTCAAAATTAATAATTTAATAATACTAAGGAGAAGAACATTTAAACCACAAAATTACGATTGTTAATTAGAATAGATTCATTTAATCAGAGTTCAACATCTAGTAAATGAAGCCGATTGATAGCAGAGGGAGAAGCCTTAATAAAGTCACTGAATGGCCCTGTATACTTTTTCAGAGGGCAGTCTCTGACAATATGCTGAACGGTTTGTTTTTGGCCCCATGATAGAAGGCTGGAGATTTTCGGAGATCCCACTTGTGCATTATAGCATTGCACCTGGAGTGACCGGTTCTTGTCCTGTTCAGTCTTGTCCGCTCTCCTCTCTTCGGATCAAATCCTGGTAGAGTGGCAGATGGATTTTGAGCACGTCGATGTTTTGCTGTTGCAGCATTCCATCTCTTGCGCCACTCTTCTTTAATGCCAAACTCTGTTGTTTCTTCCACTGTGCCGCAGCGGAGTGCGTGATGTCAAACAGTCTGAAGAGGGTGGTTTAAGACTGTATGAATTAGAAATTCTTAGGGATAGTCGGAATGATGCAGCTTCCTCCATTCTTGAGTGATTGCGTCTTGGCGTTGCAATTCGGATAGTGGAATGTTACTGATCTGTACAGCCAAGGAATAAAAAAAAATTGTTCAAGTGGCTCTAAGCACCATGGGACTTAACATCTGAGGTCATCAGTCCCCTACAATTAGAACTACTTAAACCTAACTAACCTAAGGACATCACACACATCCATGCCCGAGGCAGGATTCGAACCTGCGACCGTACCAGCCCCGCGCTTCCGGACTGAAGCGCCTGGAATTGTTCGTCCACAGCGGCCGGCAGCCAAGGTATTGGTGTGGATTTTCGTGTACCCGCAATAATACTCATTGATTCATTCAAATGGACATCTAGCTTCCTTGTATACGCAGTGTGTTTCCATGCTGGAACACAGTATTCAGCCACGAGATTTTTTTCATATTTGCTGCAAATGATAAATCCATAATTATTTACTTAGGTACTGCCTTCCCTTCTTGCTTGCATTATCATCCGTACAGTAATGGAAAATAAACACAAGCATTAAAATTTATTAAGTCATTGATTTGGATGTGACAGAAACACACACATAAGCGTTATTCATTCGACTAAAATCTTATAACTGAATTCCGTGTCACGAAAATGAGAAAATGAATTGACCGATACTGTGTCGCTATAGAGATAGTCACTCGACGTATCAAAATCCCGTACCTCTAAAATATGAGGGGCGTTTGAAAAGTCCGTGCAAAAATAAAAACCTCTTACGTGTTTGGGGTAAACCTTTTTTATTTTTCGACATAGTCTCCTTTTAGATTTATACGCTGTTATAATTTGTTAATCCCTTCCGAATAATAGGAATTGTCCAAGTCTGCAAAACAGCTATTAGTTGCTGCAATCACCTCTCTTGAATAAAATCTTTGTCCCGCCAGCCATTTCTTCAAATTGGGGAACAAATAGTAGTACGAGGGAGCCAAGTCTGGAGAATAGGGAGGATGTGAAACGAGTTGGAATCCTATTTCCATTAATTTTGCGACCGCAACTGCTGAGGTGTGTGCTGGTGCATTGTCGTGATGGAAAAGGACTTTTTTGCGCTCCAATCGCCGGCGTTTTTCTTGCAGCTCGGTTTTCAAACGGTCCAATAACGATGAATAATATGCACCTGTAATAGTTTTACCCTTTTCCAGATAGTCAACGACGATTATCCCTTGCGAATCCCAAAAGACAGTCGCCATAACCTTTCCGACTGAAGAAATGGTCTTCGTCCTTTTTGGTGCAGATTCTCCCTTGGTAACCCATTGTTTAGATTGTTGTTTGGTCTCAGGAGTATAGTAATGTATCCATGTTTCATCCACAGTGACGAAACGACGCTTAAAGTCCTGCGGATTCTTCCTGAACAGCTGCAAACCATCCTTGCAGCACTTCACACGATTCTGTTCTTGGTCAAACGTGAGCAATCGCGGAATCCATCTTGCGGATAGCTTTCTCATGTCCAAATGTTTATGCAAAATATTATATACCCTTTCATTCGAGATGCCCACAGCACTAGCAATCTCACGCACCTTAACTATAATGTCATCCATAACCATATCATGGATTTTATCAATGATCTCTGGAGTCGTAACCTCCACAGGGCGTCCAGAACGTTCAGCATCACTTGTGCCCATAAGGCCACCCCGAAAATTTTGAAACTATTCTAATCGAAGGTGCAGAGTCACCGTAATGTTTATCAAGCTTCTCTTAGTCTCCTGAGGCATTTTGCCTTTCATAAAGTAATGTTTAATCACCACACGAAATTCTTTTTCGTCCATTTTTTGACAATCACTCGACTTCCTCGATTCACCCTAATGCCAAACACAAAGAAATAGACCAATATGGCTGAAAATTGGTGTGCGTTCTTTCCAAAGATGCTACTAACTGAACATGACCTCGATACGCGCCGGTGGTGCCATCTTCTGGACTTTGGACGGACCTTTCAAACGCCCCTCATACTATTAACTGCATGAAATCAACCTTACGACTGATTGCCACAGCCCTACTTAACTAGCTACTGCGAAGTAAACACCATTCTTCAGTTAATGTGAGGCTTATCTATGTCTCCTCATGTATACGCGCTTAGCGCGCTCGTGTATGTGTGTGTGTGAAAGAGAGAGAGAGAGAGAGAGAGAGGGAAGGAGAGAGGGAGGGAGGGAGAGAGAGAGAGAGAGAGAGAGAGAGAGAGAGGAAAAAAAAATTCTCGAGCGGATGGAAACCTCCGTTTCCGCCGGCTACTGGTGTGTCCGGTCCGCGATAATGCCAGTCCTGTGCGTTAGAGCGTTAGTGTGTTGCGGTCGTCGCCCTGGCGACATGCGTGAGCTCGTGCTGCATCTATTCTGTGCGCTCTTTTAGGACGAAAGACTCGCATTTTGTGATAATTTTCAGTTGAGGCGTTTGGAATTATCCAGTTGAAACGTTGCAGTTTCATATAGGCCTACTTCACCGAACTATACTTTCGCTCAGGGTGTATGGCCAGGAAACTGAAATTAGTCTTTAGCTTTTTCACTCTGGATGTGTAAAATGTGCCAGTTTTGTTGTAACACTCCAAATCTTCGAGGCTTCTCTTCACTTATTATATCAACTTGATGGTGGTGACTGTATCGAAGTTTAGTTTGTGTCCGGTGTTGAGGACGATCTGTGAGCGATCACTCTCTGAACGTGATTTTTTTTTTTTTGTGTAGTGTAGCGTTTTGTCGATCCGGATTCTATAGTTGAACGCCACTGACATGGCTGATTGTTTCACAACTGCGGATCCTGCAAGCAGAAATATTACACTGGAATTCAGGTTTGGAGAACATAGTCTGAAAGAAGAGAAGGCTGAGATTATCTTAGACAGCATTTCTGCTTATGTGGGAAGAAATCGAAGTAGTTTCTGATGGATGGCAGACACCACCGTATATGAAAGGAAGAGTATAAATGCAGTGGGTTGTGTAGAACAAGTTTATGGAAGCTTTGCCACTGTTCACGGCATCTGCGACATCAGTGTGTCGTCTGCATCACACACAATTTCTTACTAAAGGGTAATCTAACTGTCAGCGTCTGTGCCTCTGTTTTAAATTGTTTCATGCATTTAGCTTAAAGATAATTTCCCGTTCTTGATTTACCTAACTGCCTCGAAGTATGGACAGGCTACAACTGTCACCTAAATACCAGGTTAACGATACTGTTATTGAATACAGAGAGCTTTCGTGTGGTAAGCAGTAGCAAAATTGCGATGTGGTATTATAAGCCATTTTATGACCCTTGTGAATGATCAGTCGGAATCTTATAACACTGCAGTGTGGAACTGAACGACCATTCACCACCATCCACAGAGCAGCACAAGTTGGTTCTGAAAAACAGTTTGTGGTCTGCCCAGATGCAACAAGTAGCAAGGCAACTGCAACATCATAGCCAGGTGGCGAATTGGAGTAATCAACTAATGATTTCGAGCTATTGGCTAATTATCTGGAGTAGCTAGGTAGTGAGTTGGATTTGGTGGCCAGTAGGTTGGAGAATCCAGTTAGTAAGTTGTAGTGGGCGTCTAGTGGATTGGAATTAGTGACCATTGAGTTGGCTGGGTGACCACTGAGTTGGGTAGGTGACCATTCCGTTGGAGTTGGTGGCCAGTGACTCACGGTAGGCAGTGAGCGAGTGGAGTAGGTGGCCAGCGAGTTGGAGTAGGTGGCAAGGCAGTCAGTACATTCGACCATGGCGAGCGGCAAACCTCGATCGGGTGTTCTGTGGTGGTGCTGCCCGTGTGTGGCGCGCCCCGACGAAGTGGACGCGCCCGAGCTACACGTGCTGTGCACCAAGAGGCCTCTCTTGCCGCCTCTCAGGTCACGTGACTCACCAGCAGGGATCACCGACGCCGTCAACGGTGCCTACGCGCACGGTCCAGAGGTCTCCGTAGTCACCCCCTCCGACGACGAATCAGAAGGTAAACTGCCGACCTCGTCAGCCGAAGAATTTCTACCAACCAGGTCCCTGCAGTTTTTTCTTCACGTTGTCAAAAGCTAAAAAATCGGTGGTAATGCTTCACAGTTCACGCACAAGTTCCCAGATAATATGTGCGTGTGCGATGGATGTATAATTGTGCCGTTGTGTGTGTGTGTGTGTGTGTGTGTGTGTGTGTTTGCGAAGACCTTGTTATGTTATGTTAACGGGGGACCTAGAAACGCCGGAGAGGCTCCGTCCCCGCCGCAGCCGCAGTGGTCCGCAACCCCAAGACGGCTAGCGCAGTCCACTTCACCCCTCCGCCACCCCACACCGAACCCAGGGTTATTGTGCGGTTCGGCCCCCGGTGGACCCCCCAGGGAACGTCTCGCACCAGACGAGTGTAACCCCTATGTTTGCGTGGTAGAGTAATGGTGGTGTACGCGTACATGGAGAACTTGTTTGCGCAGCAATCGCCGACATAGTGTAGCTGAGGCGGAATAAGGGGAACCAGCCCGCATTCGCCGAGGCAGATGGAAAACCGCCTAAAAACCATCCACAGACTGGCCGGCTCACCGGACCTCGACACAAATCCGCCGGGCGGATTCGTGCCGGGGACCAGGCGCTGCTTCCCGCCCGGAAAGCCGTGCGTTAGACCGCACGGGTAACAAAGCGGGCTTGCGAAGACCTTACCTTTAGTCTTTTGTTTAGTTTACAAAAGGCGAGCCCCGAACAGCAGATTTTCAAATACGGGAATCATGTGGGTTTAGTTTTCTTGTAGTTGTTGGTTACCCACGTTTGCAGGTCCACATTTCTATTATATATTTCATGTGACCTGAATTTTATAAATAACGAGGAAAAACATTGAGTAATGTTTGTCTATTATTGATCCGTACACAAACACGAACATGAGTACGATACACAGCAATATCTCGCTGGATCAATTTTGTCACCTTCACGCGAGGCAAAAACAATACAGCGCCATCTTGAAAACATACGCACATTTGCAACTGAGGCTGCGCCTTTTGTTCTAGTGTATTGTGACGTCATTCCCACCGCGTCAGACAGCAGTACGTCGGAATTACGTTGTTTCTTATGAATACGGTTCAGTTTCATTCAGTTTTAAAGTTGATGACGGCTATAATTCATTGCATCCAAATGACATTAGCAATCCGTCACAAATTGCCGGTTCTGTTCGCAAGCAAATTGTTTGCAACATGCTAACTGAACTGGATTGAAAGAAGGCGGAAAAAACTAAAAACACACAAAAACAAAAATCACTAGAAAAATGCTAAAATAAAAATCAAACAGAATGTTACCGTGATGTATATCGAACGATTCCGTCTTGTCAAAGGATTTTGTATTTGTATTACATTGTGTGGAACTGGGGACCTAGAAACGATGGAGAGGCTTCGTCCCCGCCATAGCCCTCAATGGTTCACAACCTAACAGGCTATAGCAGTCCACTCAAACTACCGCCGTCCCACACCGAACCCAGGGTTATTCTGCGGTTCGGCCTCCAGTGGAGCTCCGCCCCCCCTTCCCACCCCCCCCCCCCACCCCCCCTAAGATCCACTGGAAGTACTATGTTAAGCGGGAGGTGAGGGAACTTGAATTTCATAGTTGAGCGGCTGCACATAAGCCACACATCACGTCGGTAAATGCCAACGAAGCCTCGCTTGGTGCAAGGACCGTAAACATTGGACGATTGAACAGTGGAAAAACGTTGTGTAGAGTGACAAATCACGGTACATAATGTGGTGATCCGATGGCAGGGTGTGGGTAGAGCCAGATGAGCATCTTCTGCCAGCGTGTGTAGTGCCAACAGTAAAATTCGGAGGCGGTGGTGTTATGGTATGGTTGTGTTTTTCATGGAGGGAGCTTGTACCCATTGTTGTTTTGCGTGGCACTATCACAGTACAGGCCTACATTGATGTTTTAAGCACCTTCTTGCTTCCCACTGTTGAAGAGCAATTCGAGGTAGGCGATTGCATGTTTCAACACGATCGAGCATCTATTCATAATGCACGGCCTGTGGCGGAGTGCTTACACGACAATAATACCCCTGTAATGGACTAGCCTGCATACAGTCCTGACCTGAATCCTACAGAATACCTTCGGAATGTTCTGGAACGCCGACTTCGTGCCAGGCCTCACCGACCTACATCGATACTTCTTCTCAGTGCAGCACTCCGTGAAGAACGGGCTGCCATTCCCCAAGAAACCTTCCAGCACCTGATTGAACATAAGCCTGCGCGACTGGAAGCTATCATCAAGGCTAAGGGTGGGCCTACACCATATTCCAGCATTATCGATGGAGGCCGCGATGAAATTATTAGTCATTTTCAGCCAGGTGTGCGGATACTTTTGATCGCGTAGTGTAGCTAACACCGGCAGGATCCAATAAATAGGCCAGTCGTAAATATATTTCCTTACTTTGTTGAGTTTATTTCGCTCTTACTGTACTTGATGTTCTATCAGTATACATGAACTCTGCAGAACCAGGTGACAGTCTGTCGTGGAGCGTTGGAACTAACTTTAATGCTCATTCCAGATTGCTAAGAAAATTTTTAGACTTCTTGTTTAGACTTCAGGACTGTTTTTATCGCGGGTCGGGGTAGCCGAGCCGTTCTAGGCGCTACAGTCTGGAACCGCGCGACCGCTACGGTCGCAGGTTCGAATCCTGTCTCGGGCATGGATGTGTGTGATGTCCTTAGGTTGGTTAGGTTTAAGTAGTTCTAAGTTCTAGGGGACTGATGACCTCAGATGTTAAGTCCCATAGTGCTCATAGCCATTTGAACCATTTGAACTGCTTTTATCTCTAATAGAACTTTTTCTAGACATAACAAAAATGGAAGGAGGAGAAAGATCACGCGGTTATTGGTGGACGGAAGACAGAATTTTTTTCTTGAAATATTGGCACACCAGTTTAAGACAGAGGAACGTCTCATTTACTGGCTTGGCTTTTCAAATACCGCTAAGCGAAGCGAAGTGTGACGATGTTATAGTTTTATATTGTTCTTTATGCTTCTACTTCTTTAATGCTTTCTTCTTAAAACTGTCAAAACAGTTAGGCGCTAAGTCGTGGAATCTAGCATTGTATGAGGTTACAACATATTATCTGTATTATTACCAAGGATGAAACGAAAAACTTCGTTGGAACTTGTCGAGTTGAGAACACTAGTGTTTGGCACAATTTCCGCAGTGTTTCACCGCAAAACATATAAAGAACTCTTTACTATGGTATTTATAAGTACTCAACAGCTACTACAATGCAAAAATCTGTTCATCATAAGAATAATCCTGATGTAAGCAAACACAAACGCGATGATTGGTCAGAAGCCGTAGCACACGTACACTGGTGTTGTTACGCTCTTGGAAGTAGGTCATACGTATGTATTAGATATACAGGGTGGCGCACGAAATGTGTTACCATTTTGTTTTTTAATATAAACTTTGTCAATACAATCTGAAAGGAACATATACTACAATGAAGAGCCGTCCACGGCGTTCCACTGGCCCCAATCCACCGCTATTTGCGAGGGAGCTCGTTGGAGCACACGGTGGAGCTCTTTTGTGTTTTCTGATGAAAGCCAGTTCTACCTTGTGGCCAGTCATAGACGTGTGTTGTTTAGAAGGCGGCCAGCTGAGCGCATGCACCCAACCTGTCTGCTTGGTAGACACACTGGACCTACACCTGGAGTCAAGGTCTGTGGTGCGATTTCATATGCAAGCGGAAGCACTCTCATGGTTATCTCACTCATCCTGACTGCAAATTTGTGCATCAATCTGGTGATTCGACCTGGTGTGCTACCATTTATGAGCAGCATTTCATGTGGTGCATTTCAGCATTATTGTATTGTATTGTATGTTAACCGGGGACCTAGAAACGCCGGAGAGGATCCGTCCCCGCCGCAGCCGCAGTGGTCCACAACCCCCTACGACTACCGCAGTTCACTTCACCCCTCCGCCGCCCCACACCGAACCCAGGGTTATTGTGCGGTTCGGCCCCCGGTGGACCCCCCAGGGAACGTCTTACACCAGACGAGTGTAATCCCTATGTTTGCGTGGTAGAGTAATGGAGTACGCGTACGTGAAGAACTTGTTTGCGCAGCAATCGCTGACATAGTGTAGTTGAGGCGGAATAAGGACAACCAGCCCGCATTCGCTTAGGCAGATGGAAAACCGCCTAAAAACAATACACTGACTGGCCGGCTCACGGGACCTCGACTAAGTCCGCCGGGCGGATTCTTGCCGGGGACCAGGCGCTCCTTCCCACTCCGGAAAGCCGTGCGTTAGATCGCTCGGCTAACCGGGCGGGCTTCAACATGATAACGCTCGCCCACTTACCGCTGTTGTAACCCAACATGCTCTACAGACTGTCGACATGTTGCCTTGGCCTGCTCGATCACCAGATCTGAGTCGAATCGAGCACAAATGGGACATAACAGGACAACTCGATTGTCACACAACCAGCATTAGCTGCCCCTGTATCGTTTGACCGGCCGCGCGGGATTAGCCGAGCGGTCTGACGCGCTGCATTCATGGACTGTGTGGTTGGTCCCGGCGGAGGTTCGAGTTCTCCCTCGGGCATGTGTGTGTGTGTGTGTGTGTGTGTGTGTGTGTGTGTGTGTGTGTGTGTGTGTGTGTGTGTGTGTGTGTTTGTTTGTTTGTTTGTTTGTTTTTGTCCGTAGGATAATTTAGGTTAAGTAGTGTGTAAGCTTAGGGACTGATGATCTTAGCAGTTCAGTCCCAGTAGATTTCACACACATTTGAACAAAAAAAAAAACAAAAAAAAATGGTTCAAATGGCTCTGAGCACTATGGGACTTAACATCTATGGTCATCAGTCTCCTAGAACTTAAAACTACTTAAACCTAACTAACCTAAGGACATCACACAACACCCAGTCATCACGAGGCAGAGAAAATCCCTGACCCCGCCGGGAATCGAACCCGGGAACCCGGGCGCGGGAACCGAGAACGCTACCGCACGACCACGAGCTGCGGACACATTTGAACATTTTTCTTCGACCGACCAAGTGCAGCAGCCATGGAACTTCAACCCGCAAACTGACATCTCGCACCCGTACAGCGGATTGCATGCACGTTTACTTGCTTGCATTCAACATTCTAGCGGCTACACCGGTTATTAATGTAGAAGTATTTCACATTCGCAATGGCTTACCTCGCGCTTACCTTAACCTGCGATTCTGCTATGTTAATGACTTAAAAATTTTCGTAGACAAATGTGTTCCCGAAATTTCATTACTCTACATTAATTACTTTGTGGCGTTGCAATTTTTTTCCGTCAGTGTGTGAGGGGTAGGAGCTGCTGTGGTGACGTCAGTACGTGTTGTTACAGGCGAGGACGTCGCGCATGGGGAGGAGCCGGTGTCCACGTCGCTGCACCGGCCTATCAGCAAGAGCGCCACGCCCTCGCCCGTCGTGGGCGGCGCCGCCTCGCGCAAGAACTCCACCAGCCTCAGCGTCGCCGGCGACTTCGCCGCCGCAGCCGCCGACGGCGACGACACCAAGCTGCGGCCAGGCCTCTCGCCTCTCGGGGTAAGCCGCGGCGCCAGTGTTGACGTCTTTGGCTTAATCAGATGAAGCAATATGGTTCCCGGGACTTTTTCAAGTCTCAAACCTCTACCATGTATAGATGTAGACTTAATCGACGAGTCAAAATTGGTGCTAAGGTCAGGATTTGAATCTTGGTCTGCAGCTCAGTAGACGGGTGCGCTAACCACTACGCCATCCTGACACAATGGTTTTGCACAACTGCATGGACTACCCTAGCATAGCTTCCTCCTTGGTCCAAATTGCCATTCAAGCTCAGCCCACGTGGTATTCCCCCTAACTCCAACAGCATTGAAGCATTTCGTTCGAGGCTCAGGTGCTGTTCCAATACAGCTATAGAACCTCTGAACCAAAGTTTGCGTTCAAATCTCCCTGTAAGTTTTTATGTCTCTCGGACTTCAAGAGGAATGCAATAATTCCAATCCCAAAGAAAGCAGGTGTTGACAGATGTGCAAATTACCGAACTATCAGTTTAATAAGTCACTGCTGCAAAATACTAACACGAATTATTTACAGACGAATGGAAAAACTAGTTGAAGCCGACATCAGGAAAGATCAGTTTGGATTCCGTAGAAATGTTGGAACACGTGAGGCAATACTGACCGTACGACTTATCTTAGAAGAAAGATTAAGGAAAGGCAAACCTACGTTTCTAGCATTTGTAGACTTAGAGAAGGCTTTTCACAATGTTGACTGGAATACTCCTTTCAAATTCTGAAGGTGGCAGGGGTAAAATACAGGGAGCGAATGGCTATTTACAATTTGTACAGAAACCAGATGGCAGTTATAAGAGTCGAGGGACATGAAAGGGAAGCAGTGGTTGGGAAGGGAGTGAGGCAGGTTTGTAGCCTCTCCCCGATGTTATTCAATCTGTATATTGAGCAAGCAGTAAAGGAAATAGAAGAAAAATTCGGACTAGGAATTAAAAATGGTTCAAATGGCTCTGAGCACTATGGGACTTAACATCTGTGGTCATAAGTCCCCTAGAACTTAGAACTACTTAACCCGAACTAACCTAAGGACATCACACACATCTCGAGGCAGGATTCGAACCTGCGACCGTAGCAGTCACGCGGTTAGGAATTAAAATCCATGGAGAAGAAATAAAAACTTTTAAGGTTTGCCGATAACATTGTAATTCTGTCAGAGACAGCAAAGGGCCTGGAAGAGCAGCTGAACGGGATGGACAGTGTCTTGAAAAGAGGATATAAGATGAACATCAACAAAAGCAAAACGAGGGTAATGAAATGTAGTCGAATTAAATCAGGTGATACTGCGGGAATTAGATTAGGAAATGAGACGCTTAAAGTAGTAAATGAGTATTGCTATTTGGGGAGCAAAATAACTGATGATGGTCGAAGTAGAGAGGATATAAAAAGTAGACTGGCAATGGCAAGGAAACTGTTTCTGAAGAAGAGAAATTTGTTAACATCGAGTACAGATTTTAAGTGTCAGGAAGTCGTTTCTTAAAGTATGGAGTGTAGCGATGTATGGAAGTGAAACATGGACGATAAATAGTTTAGACAAGAAGAGAATAGAAGCTTTCGAAATGTCGTGCTACAGAAGACTGCTGAGGATTAGATGGGTACATCACATAACTGATGAGGAGGTATTGAATAGAATTGGGGAGAAGAGGAGTTTGTGGTACAACTTGACTAGGAGAAGGGATCGGTTGGTAGGACATGTTCTGAGGCATCAAGGGATCACCAGTTTAGTACTGGAGGGCAGAGTGGAGGGTAAAAATCGTAGAGGGAGGCCAAGAGCTGGATGCACTAAGCAGATTCAGAAGGATGTAGGTTGCAGTAGGTACTGGGAGATGAAGAAGCTTGCACGGGGTAGAGTAGCATGGAGAGCTACATCAAACCAGTCTCAGGACTGAAGACCACAACCACAACCACAACTACAACAATTAGTTTGTCCAAGGCCTCTATTTAGCTCTGTATAAAATTCATTTAATTTTTCCTTGAGCCACTTCAGTAGGTGCGTAGCATTGATGTACAGTGATATTTCGCGCATTTGTTCCAAAGCGTGCAGTTAATAGCCTTTCTGACACTGGTTTACATTCTATTCTGCGTCTTCTGCAATTTTTAGATAGTAAGAGTCCTACACCGTTCCTCTGCAATGCATCTTCACCTTTCCGATCTGCATACAACAGCACTCCTACATTTGTGTTTCAGTTTCTCCAGATTCTGGCCACCTTAGTTCACTTAGACCAAATACACTGAAGAACCAAAGATACTGGTACACCGGCCTAATATCGTGTAGAGCCCCCGCGAACACGCAGAAGTGCCGCAATATGACGTGGCATGGACTTGACTAATGTCTGAAATGGCACCATGAAACCTGCGGGGCTGTCCGGAAATCCGTAACAGTACGAGGGCGTGAAGATATCTTCTGAACAGCACGTAGCAAGGCATCCCCGATATGCTCAGTAATGTTCATGTCTGGGGAATTTCGTGGTCAGCGGAAGTTTTTAAACTCAGAAGATAGTTCCTGGATCCACTCTGTAGCAGTTGTGGACGTGTCGCTTTGTCCTGTTGGAATTGCCCAAGTCCATCGGAAAGCACAATGGACAGGTATAGATGCATATGTGAAGTGGTATCTTCGGACATGTCCGAAAGAACAGATACCATCGGTGACCATGCAGTGCTCTAGAATGAAATGATAATTAAATCAAGACCGTACGCTGCCGACAGGTGTTGATACACATCAACGGGGACAGTTGAAAATGTGTGCCCCGCCCGGGACTTGAACTCGGGATCTCCAGTTTATATGGCAGACGCTCTGTCCGTCTGAGCCATCGAGGGCACAGAGGATAGCGCGACTGCAGGGACTTACCGCTTACACGCTCCCCGTGAGACCCACATTCCCAACTTGATGTCCACACTCTACATTCGTAGTTCCCCTGCCCATAACACTAATTACTCGCGCGCAATCTTACTGAGTCCCGTAAGAGTTCGGGCAATACGTGTGCATCGGCACAGAAGGAGGTCAATGGCCGGTTAGCCTTAACTATATGGAGATGGTATCCGTTCTTTCACACATGTCCGCTTGATACAGTTTGAAACGAGCCTCGTCCGATCGGGCGACATGTTTCCAGTCATCGACAGTCTAATGTCCGTGTAGACGGGTCCAGGCGAGGCATAAAGTTTTGTGTCGTGCAGTCATGAAGGGTACACGACTGCAGTAATTTGCGGAAGGGTTGCACTTCTGTCACGGTGAACGCCTCTCTTCAATCGTTGTTGATCCTGTTCTTGCAGGATCTTTTCCCGGCCGCAGCGATGTCGGAGATCTGATGTTTTACCGGATTCCTGATATTCGTGGTACACTCGTGAAATGGTCGTACGGGAAAATCCCCATTTCATCGCTACCTCGGAGATGCTGTGTCCCATCGCTCGTGCGCCGAGTATAAAACTACGTTCAAACTCATTTAAATCTTGATAAACTGCCATTTTAGCAGCAGTAACCGATCTAACAACTGTACCAGACACTTTCTTATTTTCTTTAGCACTTCAGTCTATGTCCAATGTATAGTTCTCCATATCTCTTTCCAGTTGTCTTGACCTTCCGCCTCTCTCAGTGTTCTTACATTCCAAAATTCAATACGGGTTTTCCTTTTCAGACCAAAGGTTATATCCTTAAGATCCATGCGGCTCTTTCTCATTTTAGCTTCTGTGATTTGAATTTTTTGGTGGTGCGCACTATCAACCCCCAGTTCCCGAGTGTACTGGTCGGGGCACCACCCGATGGCCTAGACACCTGACATGGTTTAATTCGAGGGCCCTACTCCTTAGACAGCTGGTCTTCATCTCGACTACAGAACGCTATCCGTCACTCGGCAGTGAGGACTGTATGCATCATCGTGAACCTGGTTACTAAGGATCTTCCGCCGCTCGCATTAGAGGACTGTACCTACTGCCACACAATCACAGAGAGGAAAAGGAAACGATAGGATACTAAACGGGACGTTCTGAGCCACAGTTTCTCTGGATCCCCAGTGGAGATCTACCCAACTTGAGAGACCCAGCGGCTGTTACTCTACCACCGCCATCCCCCTCCACTTCATTGGAACACCCCCCCTCCCCCCACCCCGCCGGCCACGCGACAGTGTTTCGTTAAGGTGATGTTTCCTCAGGGGAGGGGGGCAGTGTTACCAGCCCCGAGCCTTTATTTTTTTTTATTTTTTTGTAAATGGGGCTTAAAAATTTCTGAAGATATAGGGAAATTTTCGGAAGCTATTTCGTGTATATACCCCTGGTGTCTCTCCTAAGTGTCCTTGGCGAATGTTCTCTAATTTCATTTTCGCAATGTGTCGCTGGAGTCAGCTCATAAAAATAGCACTCCTCACGTCTTTTATGCTACGCCCAGTGTCGGGGGAAACGTTGGCTTGTTTTAAGTTACAAATAAAATGATTTTTAAGACAGAGTTTTATGTGCCGTTTCCATAAAGCAGTCGAAAATCAGTCTAACACGATATTCGTTTTAGCGATATGCGTTAACAGGAACAGTAAAGCACGCAGCGAGAGCACCGCCCTGGCCCACGCTGGGTGCTACCGCCAAGCGACAGCTCGTCTACTGGTTATTCTTCGTGTTTTACTGTCCCTGTTAATTTTTCACAGCTGTATCGAAGGGACACGTAAAATTCCGATTAGAAAATATTTTGTTTGTAACTGGAAACAGCCGGCCGTTGTGACCGAACGGTGCTAGGTGCTTCAGTTTGGAATCGCGAGATCGCTATGGTCGCAGGTTCGAATCCTGCCTCGGGCATGGATGTGTGCGATGTCCTTAGGTTACTTAGGTTTAAGTAGTTCTAAGTCTAGGGGGCTGATGGCCTCAGATGTTAAGTCCCATAGTGCCTAGAGCCATTTGAACCATTAACTGGAAACAAACCCCCCCTTTCTCTCGACATTGGGCGGCTCACGAAAGACGTGAAGAGCAGTATTTTTTCTTTTTTTTACTGAAAGTTGAAAACTGAACTGCTAATGTCTACGAAACCAGCAGAGAAAATGCACTGACGACCCTTAGGAGAGACACCATACACAGGGTGAAGAAAAATTCGCTCACTCGCATTAAGCAGACGGATTCCTCACATACTAGCAATACAAAAATGTCTCTCTCTCTAAATTTCATCCTGCACATATTTCGGACAGTAAATGGACGATAAAGATTGGAAATCTGGCAACACTCTAATCACGTGTGGAGTAACTACCTCCGTCAGAATATAGCAGTAGTGTTGTGCAGTTGGCGCAGGGGATGTCGTTTCGGGTTAGCATGATGGAGATCGATGGTTCGATTGTCGGTCGAGACATACTTGTTTTTATTTTCTAAAAGCAGCTGCGTGGTACGGTATCTGGCGTCTTAATCGTCATACAGCGATTACAGTGGGTCTTCTACAAAACATTTGCAGTTACATACTACGAACACAGAAATGTTTTCAATGGTCATCTCTTAAAGAAAGCTTTTGCATGTAGTGTATGCGAATTGTTTCGCACCACTGGAAACATTTCTTGTGCATCCTCCTCCCAATGGTCCCATCGTTTAATAACAACTATTATTGTTCCCACATTCAGTTCCATTATATTTCGGTAGGGACATGCGTCACCAGTGGGGCTAGCAACGTGCTTTGGGGGAGGGTACACAGAAACCAAGTTTGGAATCTAGAAGATGCAGCGAAACAGTTAGCATCCTCTACGTGCAGAAGGGTTCTTTAAAAGTTGACTAGTGAAAACGACTGTAGTTCAATTTCTTTGTTCGTAGTACGCAACTGCAAATGTGTTGTAGAAGACCCACTGTAATCGCTGTAAGGCGATTAAGACGCCAGATACCGTACCACGCAGACTAGTTTTAACAAATAAAAACAAGTAAGCCTCGACATCCCGCATGCTAACCCAAAACACTATCCAACGCACCAACTGCTCAGCACTGTTTATCTGCTGATACAGGTACTTACCGTACATGCGATTACAGTGTTACCAGATTGCCAGTCTTTAACTTCCATTTACTGCCCGAAATATGCGCAGGATGAAAGTTTGTGACAAACGTTTTTGTATTGCGAATATGTGAGGAATCGCGCCAGTTTTTCTTCACCTTCTATATACAGGAGGATTCTTATTGAAGTTTTAAAAAACCCCGAAGCGACGTAGACGACACTGAGACAAGTAATTAAACGTAAGAGAAACGTCAGTAAATACCTCAGAAACGGATGGAAAATGTTGAACGTATGACGGCATCAGATGATGTAATTCTAGATCGGCGTTAGTCGTTACAAGTCGGCCGATTTCGGGACGCGAATGTTTCATGTCGGCAGCTGCAATCAGCAGTAGTGCGGGAGTATGAAGTAGCTTCTACGAAGTGATTGTAGTTAGTGAATACTACCCAGAGTTTTTCTTGGGTATTCTCCCAAAACTTTTATGAGACCAAGTCAATAAATAAAGGTAATTTTATCTGCCTTGTATGTTGACAGGAGATGACAGAACTGATACAACAATGACAAGACGTAACCTCACTGTTGTTTTTGCGCGTTGACTCTTATTCGGAGAATGGCTGTGTTCATATAGTCCGATTAGCATCTGACGCAAAATGCTCAAAGCTGCGATGTTGTAGCGACAAATGCTGTCTGCAGACAGTTTGCATTCTGTGGACATAACATAGAAAGTAGCTTTATAAGTCTGTGGCTCCTACATAAATCTCATCAAAACAAGTCAAAATACGATTAGTGATTTAATTGGGATAGTCCTAAATAAAACGCTAAATGGTTAATAAATGACAAACACTAAGCAATTATTATTTGAGAAAAGGCTTAGTCATTTGATGACTCATTTCCTTTCTCTCAGAGTCAATACACAAGGTCTGTTTAGTGCTCTAATTTAACCCATTCTGACTTGCGTGAAATACGACAGTCGTAGTTACTGCAGTAGGCTACAAATAAAGGACACCAAAACTTGAAGGTCCAATGAATAAGAAGCATTGCGTGGTATAGTGATAGCTAATTTTTAATACAGCATACAGATTAACTGTCGATGATTTGCTTTGCTAGTATATACATGGACTCTTGTCAGCATGGTGACCGAATAAATTTGTATTGAATGTGAAAATACTAAATTATTTATGGACGATCGTAATAAATCAATTTTTTTTTATTTGTCAACAGGCACGGAGCGATTCGCTTGCAAGTGTGTATTCTGGTGCTGGAGAGGGTCGATACGGGACTGTGGCAGTGCGAGGTGAAGTGGAGTTTGGCCTGCAATATAATTATAAAGCTGGAGCACTTGAAATACTTGTAAAGCAGTGCCGTGATTTAGCACCTGTTGACACCAAAAGGAACCGTTCGGATCCGTAAGTCCATCTTTGTGAAGTTTCATTCCATCCATGATGTTTGTAACTGTAACATAACATTCATATGCAAGAAATACTCATGCATAGTAGACTTACAAAGATGCCATCTGTCGTAGAATAAAACAGCATCTTGTATATATTCAGGATGATTTTATCATTATGCTCTGTGGTAGGCTATATCTATTCTTAAAGGTGCAATGCTTTTGCAAGATAATACATGTTATAAATTGAAAAATGAAAAACAAGAAACTCAGTTGATTTCTTCATATTAATGTTTTTCTTGTAAAATGATATTCTACTCATTACTAAAGTTGTTGGATGTGTGATGAACTATATCATCAAAAGGTGAACTCCACAAAATGATTTAAAATGGTGGAAATAGTAGTCAATAATTTAGTGTAGAATGTTAAGATTTAAACATCACCTTTTGTTGAATGGATAGTAGCCTATTGTCTTTCTCATAGAATTTCCTAAAGCAGATTATATTTAATTAGGTGCTCACTGTGTCAAATAGCACGGGAACGTTTCATTTTCTTAATTACAATAACATAGTTGCAAGACTGAAGTCAAGTACGCTAAATAGCAAAATTCAAGGAATTATGGGCTTCCAAGGCTGTAAAGCAGCCTTTGTCGAACCTTTCTGTGCATCTGTTACAGAGGGATTGTAGTGAATTGTAATGGAATGAATGACGTTCATATGGGGAAGGGCAAAGAAGGTTATAGAACAATACATAAAGAAAAAGCAACTGGTCAGTGAGTGAATGAATATAAAGAGTTAGAAATTCCTGAGGATCAAGAGATTTGAAAATGGAAATTCATTCCTCAAAGATAGGTTTTGGTTGAGATTTCTGGCAGTGAAATCCAAATAGTTAGGGGGATGAACGTATGTGACCCCAGATCTGAAGGGTGCATTTTTGTATGATAACTGTATATTCTAATGGAAATTTGGCAGTGAGCAGGTCAATGACAGATGCGAACAAAGATCACAAAATAATTTTTGATGTAAATCTGTTTTATACACACATCAAAAAAAGTTTTGCATCGTCCCGGTTCCCAGAACTCCTGAAGATAGACATTGACTGTGGATATTGTATCACAGACAAAGTCCCTGTGACTGTTCAGAGATGTCACTAAACCCACCCAAAGATGTAAACAACCATGCACGAGCAGCACCTATTAGACAGAGAGGGTCTGACAGCCGATCAGTTCCAGTCATTCCACCAGAAAGAGGTACACAGCTCATGTTCTCTGTAGCTCAACTATGCCTAGACGGTCAGTAACGCAGTTTGATCATGTCTGCATTGTTACTTTGTGCCAGGAAGGGCTCTCAACAAGGGAAGTGTCCGGGTGTCACAAATTGAATCAAAGCAATGATGTTCGGACATGGAGGAGATACAGGGAGACAGGGACTGTCTGTGACATGCCCCGCTCAGGCTGCCCAAGGGCTACTACTGCAGTGGATGACCGCTACCTTCGGATTATGGCTCGGAGGAATCCTGACAGCAATGTCACCATATTGAATAATGCATTTCATGCAGCCACAGTACTTCGTGTTACGACTCAAACTGTGTGCAATAGGCTGCATGGTGGTGCGCAACTTCACTCCTGACATCCATAATGAGGTTCATCTTTGCAACCACGACACCATGCAGCATGGTACAGATGGGCCGAACAACATGCTGAATGGACCGCTCAGGATTGGCATCATTCTCTTCACCAATGAGCTACAATCATCAGAGACGTGTTTGGAGGCAACCCGGTCAGGCTGAACACCTTAGACACACTGTCCAATGAGTGCAACAAGATGGAGGTTCCCTGCTGTTTTGGGTTGGCATTATGTGGGGCCGACGTACGCCGCTGGTGGTCATGGAAGGCGCCGTAACAGCTGTACAATACGTGAATGCCATCCTCCAACTGATAGTGCAACCATATCGGCAGCATACTGGCGAGGCATTCATCTTTACGGATGACAATTCACGCTCCCATCATGCACATCTTGTGAATGACTTCCTTCAGGATAACGACATTGCTCGACTAGAGTGGTCAGCATGTTCTCCAGACATGAACCCTATCGAATATTCCTGGGATTGATTGAAAAGCGCTGTTTATGGGCGACGTGACCCACCAACCGCTCGGAGGGATCTACGCTGAATTGTCGTTGAAGAGTGGGACAATCTGGACCAACAGTGCCTTGATGAACTTATGGATAATATGCCTTGATGAATACATGCATACATCAGTGCAAGAGCACATTCTACTGGTATTAGAGGTACTGGTGTGTACAGCAGTCTGGACCACCACCTCTGAAGGTCTTGCTGTGTGGTGGTACAACATGCAATGTGTGGTTTTCATGAACAATAAAAAGGGCAGAAATGATGTTTATGTTGATCTTTATTCCAATTTTCTGTACAGGGACCGAAATGATGCAAAACTTTTCTTGATGTGTGTAGTTGGGTGTGTGTATGACAGGGATATGAGAGAGCATGGGAAAGGGGGGGGGGGCATAGTACTGTAATTCCAGAATTAGTGATGGGAACTAAGTAAGTGCATCAATTTTGCATTTGGAGTTTATTAAAGATATGCTCCAAAGAGGCATTTTCAGTAATTAATGGCAGAAATGTTCACATTTTGTGATGTTTAAGAAGTTTTATGATTTGCTTGTGAACTATCTCACTCCTAAGAAAACTTCCAGTGAGATCTTGACAGCAGTGAAGTGCAAGTCATCTGGCATAACATTGGTACTGCCAACAGTCTTGTCATTAGTGACATTTGTGGATGGTATTAATGAGTATTATTTTTAACAGCATAATGATTACTATAAAATTCCTTGGGTCACTCAGACAGGGCAGCTTCTGTAAGCTACTGCTCAGGATGTATCCAAAATCTCAGAAGCTTTGATAACGTTTTTCACAAGAGAATGAATTATAATGCATCACTCATTAGAAAGATGTTCACCTTACTTCGTCATTGTTTCAGCTAACTATGGAACAACCATTGTATGTTTATGCAAGTATTTAGCCGTATCATATGCTCCTGCCACCTTGCCTCTAGCATCCCACAACACCACTTCTCTTTCCATGTGCACAACTGACAGCTGGATCTAAATTTGTATGACCTTTCTATGTGACATAATTTACTGTAGTTTATTTTCTTTGATTTAATGAGCCCAGAAGTATTTTAATCCAGAGAAATTGACTGCTATAGAAGTCCAACATTTGCATATGTAACTTCTTATTATATATTTAAAAAATTAAACACTTTGCTCTTTTTGCTACTTATGTAAGTTTTATGGAAGTAAGTCCAGTTGATCTGTGGATGTCCTACAGGTGCTTTTACTTTTCTCTTTATATAACTCCTTCATGAGCTTGTCATGTTTCTAATCTACAATTCCTATAAAAATACTAGCTTCATTCTACAATTACCTGAGCACTGTGACTGATGTCTTGCTCTGCTTGTGTTCACTTTGACCTGGTATTCTGGGTAACGTTCCAATTTAATCCTTTAACAGTCACTATTTCTCAAGCCACCCACCTCAGTAGCTGAGCATATTAACACGCAACTTTTGGGATTTGGAGGCAGCAAACGTGGCCCAGATCAACTCTGCCTCAGCTGATGAGACAGTCAACGTGGATGTGGTTTTTAGGCTTTTACCACACCTAATTATGTAAATACTGGGCTCGTACACTTGTCCCAAATCAGATATATAACATGCAGACATTTAGAAAATATTCTCACGTCTGAACATGAGATTTATGCTAGACACAGACTGATGAGATACATAGATTTCTTACTGGGGAGTGGGCAGGGGAGGGTTTGTCATGAAGGGCATATGCCCACCTACTGTCACTAACAATGCCATAACCCATATAATGATGCTGACCACTTACATGAGAAAAGGCAGGGTAGAAGAAGCACTATTTCCTAAATCGGTCTTCTGTCTTTGTGGATGAAGGAACATGTGGTTCCAAAATTTGCTTATGCAATTTTGATTTGCACCATTGTCTGTTACTTTGTAGAATTTATAATTCTGTTCTCTTGGAAGCCCTTCACTGATTTTATAAGTTTAAAATGAAATGTCCTTTGGTTTTCTGATAAATACAGTAAGGAACTTGATGGGGAATTTGACATTCTATCTCTGTGTAAAATGATTTTTTGTTTTGGCTTTATGTAAGAGCAGGTGTTGCTCCTGTCAATGAGAGCAAAGACCTAAGAGTGCTAACATTATTTACATTTGAAAACTGTTTTTGATTTTCAGATATGTTAAGGTGTATTTGCTGCCAGACAAATCTAAGAGCGGAAAACGAAAGACGAAAGTAAAGAAACATACTCTTAATCCTGTATTTGATGAAACCTTAAAAGTAAGTTATGTTTTTTTCAAACTCTTATTTTACATAATTGTATGTGGTTCCTATCATGTCAATCAACTAAATCATTAATTGACGTGTTGACATATTTGTGGAAAGTAATTTGGATATAGATTCAAACTCTAGACTAGCCTGCCATTCCACAAAAGTACAAATACTTCCAACCAGATTAATTTATCTTTGTTATAACTAATGCATCCGTCGTTGTGAATCCATCCAGTTTAGACAAAAGTGAAATGAAACAAAATCATCTGACATAGAGTTAATGAGTAGATATAGCTGTGACATCAACTATTGCAAAACTGTAACTAGAATTAAGAAAAGTACCAAGTTTTTAGCCACAGAAACAGCAGTAAATGGTACAAGGCTTTATATCAATCTGAATGTAGCTTTCATTTTTTTCCTACCTCAGGAAATAATCATAACCAGTTACTTGCAAAGTGATGGATTGAAAGGATATTGAAATTTTGACTAATACAGTTCATTGAGAGAGGGAGACAAGACTATGAATTTACATCTACTTTTAATATGTCAAAATAGCAAGTGCCAGAAAGCAATATGTCAGTTTAAGATTTCTTGTCTTAATGCACACATTATTTTCAGTTCCACATAACCTTGCATGGTTTGGAAACAAGAACCCTGTGGCTCACCGTGTGGCATTCAGACATGTTCGGGAGAAATGACTTCCTTGGAGAAGTTATGATGTCTTTGGAGAATAAGGTCTTTGATGATCCTACTCCACAGTGGTATCCTTTGCAAGAAAGGGTGAGTGACAATTGACATTTTAAATTTATGTAGTGTGTTCATTATGTTAAAATCATTTTCTGCAGGACAGTCTGCCAGCCACACACAGCGTGTGGTTCCTTTCCTTTTTTCAACTGATCACCGTTTGTAAACAATTGGATGACAGAATTTGTGGTGTGGTATGATTTTCAACATTTTTAAGTAAATGAAATGTAGCTGTTTTTGTGGTTGTGTGTCTCAGTTGCAAAATTTCAGTGTACAAAAAATCACTTATTCCTTCTTTCACATCTGGTAATGATTCGTTAATTTGAAAAAATTTCTTACCATAATTTTTCAAGTAAGCATAACTAAATTATACATTACAGAGCAATAGTTTGTCAGGCAGCCACATGAAATTATTCTGAAATGAAATCACAAGAAGATAGTTTTATTTTTTTCTTTATCTTTCCTCTCACTTCTATATTCACTTTTTGTTAAGGTTATGTGAGCTTATTTACCCACTGGTATTTGAGACTGAGCTTGCATTAACTTCTAGCATTGTTTACTGTGGGTGATCAACTGAACATTGTATGAATACTTCCCATTGCAATGATGCACATTATCTCCTTGAATTCGTATGAGCCAAATTCTCAAAGGATGGTTGACTGTTCCTATTTCTGTCAGTAAACAGCTGCTGGCATATGGCAATGGTTCTGCTGGAAACCAGCTTCACTCTGATGCCCTGATACATTTGATGTGGAGGATGAAACATTTGATGTGGAGGATGTTGATCTGTTGCTACATCATGCAGACAAAACATTTCTGGTAGTCCTTTACATGGAAATAGATGATATTGTTACATAATATGTAACTTAATTATTCTAATTCAAGGAGTGCAGATATCGCCCTGGAGTTCTATTATTTTTTTTTTTTTACATTTAAAATGCAAATGTTTTAATGCACTCTCACTCAGTGATAACAGAAGTTTGTTAAAGAACATTTATTTAAGGTTTTATTATTGCTGTGAATCAGCTGGAAAGCTTTTCAAAAAGCAGAAACCACACAAAAAACTCTGCAGTGTCTCCGTACTGTTACTCTCTTCCAAATCCCTTCTACATTTTATGAGGGGCACTCAACAAGTAATGAAACAAATTTTTTTCCATGGTCAATTTCAGTTGAAAAAATGCGGAATTTGTTTGGAAAATTGTGGAATATTCGTGCTTTGGCCACTATAGATTCATGAAGCTCTAATAGGTGGCAGCACTATATGTAGCCTTCAAAATAGAGTCAGAGTGAAGTTGGATTCCAGCAGAACCATTGCCTATATATCAAAAGATGTTTACTGATGAAAACAGGAACAGTCCATAAACGTCTAAGAATTTGGCTAATGCGTAGGTATGTTCCAAGCAGAGTGCTGTCACTGAGTTCCTTTGGCACAGATATTTATGGGCACATGCAGAATGTCTGCAGAGACCTGGCAGTGAATGAAAACATGGTGAGTCATTGGGCAAGGCATTTGTCATCATCACAACAAGGTCACACAAACCTGTCTGCTCTACAACTTCCCGGCCAGCCACACACAGCGTGTGGTTCCTTTCGTTTGAGGTGATTGATGGATCACAATCCAACACCTCGCTGCTTAACTGGACATCTTTGGTGGTAGAGCTGACTTACTTGTCCACCAGGTGGGGTATCAAAGGTGGGTGCCCATTAGGTTGCCTACCACTTAACAGAAAACCATTACTGCTAACAGAAAACCATTACTGGTAAAGAGCAACAAAAGATCATCAGTGCAGAACTGCTTGTGCTTTATGAGGCTGAGCATGACAATTTTTTATTTAGCACATTGTCACAGGTGATGAAACACGGGCTCACCACTTCGAACTGGAAACAAAACAGCAATCCATGGAGTGGCCACACCACCTCTCGTCCGAAGAAAAAGTTTAAAGCTGCACCCTCCGCTGGTAAAGTCATGGCGACATTCTGTTTGATATTCTTCCTCACAGTGCAACAATCAACATGGAAGTGTATTGTGCTACCCTCAGGAAATTTAAGAAATGACATAAGCGTGTCTGTAACCACCAAAATGCAAACAAACGTCTGCACCTCCATGACAGTGCAAGGCCTCACACATGTCTGCACAACTGAGAGGAGCTCACAAAACTTTATTGGACTGTTCTTCCTCATACACTGTACAGCCCGGATGTTGCACCTTCCGACTTCCATCTATTTGGTCCAATGGAGGATGCACCCTGCAGGAAGCAGTATGTGGATGATGGGGAGGTTATTGATGCAGCAAGATGACGAGCAGTAGAGTGAGTGCTACTCTGCTGGCATAGAGGCACTCCCAGTAAGGTGGCATAAGGCTGTCACATTGAACAGAGGTTATGTTGACAAATACGGTTTTCTAGCCAAAATAGTGGGGAATAATATGGTGTATTGGAATCATGAATAAAACCAACCTGCTTTCAGAATAAAAACGTGTTGCTTTACTTATTGGACACCCTTATTACATTTTTAGGTATTCTTTTCCTCTGATTCTTTAGCGTAGAGAAACACACAATATATTTTCAATGACTCAGTCTTTGCAAATTTGACTGAATATTCACATCGCTGATTAATGCAACTGGTTCCAATAGTTATAGTTATGACTTATGCTCCACTGACATTGTTAACCCATCACTGATACACTAGCTCATATTAACCAATAGTGAGCCTTTCTGGTTGAATTATTGGTGACTCATATTCCCAATGTGCACATTTTCAGCTTTTAGGCTCTGTGCTTCATTTTCTCGACCATTTCAGCCCAAAGCGAGTGCTGAGAAATATCTATATTATTTTCGTGTTCCCAATAATTAGGCTACAAATAACTGAATTAATTGTGAGTGGAATTAAAGAAGAGAGATTATTGCTTGTGTGAAACATTTGTCATTAGAAAACATGCGGCATTGTAGTCAAAAGCATACATGTGTGAGCTCAGAAAGGTGACTAGCTAGTAACATCATTCACTAGCCCATCAACCCACATGGTTTTGGCAGATTTTCAGCTGCTTGCATCTTGTCCAAAAATATCTGTCCATCCTTTCTTTGACTATGCCTTTGTAGTTTGCCACATATTTTACTAATTTCTCACCGTGCACTCCCCCAGTCCCCTACTTTCCTTGCATTCCCCTCAATTTAGACAATTGTTATATTGCTATGTCCTAAAGTTTTGTGTCTTGCATCCATGTGCTGTTTCTTTGTTTCTTCTGTCATAGATTCTTTTTTTCTCTTCTCTTTTTCATATTGTGTTTTACATGAACTACTTTACAGTAGTTGCACTAATGAGGTATGCGGTCACCATAACAGCAGAATTTGAGGAAAAAAGTATAAAGATTATTTGCCATTATCAGAAATTCCACTGTATTCTTCAAAATGTGACATGAAAGATGAGATTGTATACTCACTATATATGATGAAAATTTGTGAACCTTTGAGCATGATAATGAACTTTACAAAATTTACTTCTTCATTGGAAGGATCTGTTATGTCAGAATAATGAGTTATCCATAATCATTTTTCCATATCTGAAAGTCAGCTCTCTGTTATTTCAGTAATTGAACTTAGAGACAGAATTATTATTTATTCTTTTTAAATGAGTTATTCAATTTTAAATGATTCTATGGAGCTCATTTTGATGCTCATGGAATTGGGAGAGTTTATACCACATTACTAATAATTCATTTTGAAGGTAACCTGTACTTGATTTTTGTTTTTAATAACAAGATAAGATTTTTAACAGACCAAATGAACAAAATTTTAAATTGTGATTAACTCTCGTTATCTTTCAATGTTGTTTCACGGAGGAGGTCACTAGTTTACGTCTTTAGTCTACTTTGGACAAGCATACTTCACTTAAATTGTATGATTTATTTCAGTCTACTAGATACTAAGTTGATTTTCATATATATGTTGTGTATTTATGTATTTTTTGGTACAGAATCAGGAAGGATAGTTATTTAACTTCTGCTCTGGCTGTTTTTTTTTTTTTTTTTTTTTTTAATATTGTTTTTCTTTTGTAAACAGACAGAACCATTTGATGACCTGCTCAGCTACAAGGGTGACATAATAATTGGTCTCAAGTTTGTCCCTCCCGATGTTACTGTGCAAAAGAAAGGCAAGAGATCACGAGGGTCTCTACAGGTGCTGGTAAAAGAAGCAAAGAATCTTACTGCTGTCAAAGCTAATGGAACATCTGATCCATTCTGTAAAAGGTATGTTCATTTTGTTTCATTGAGTTTGAATCATTGAGAGCAACTCCATACACTGTACTATGTGGTTAAAAGTCTGGGCACTCCAATGGACATATTCTGTATGATGACAGGTATACATAAGTACAGGAATGCTTTGTTGATAACATAAGCATTTTTTTGACAGAATGAATTGATGGAAAGAATTGAGTTTGCTAGAATGGAACATTATTGTAGGGGACCATGAATTCACTCATTCCAACACAAAGATTTCACTATGTTTACATGTTGGTGCCATTATTCTGAGATAGAAATTCTAGGAATTCGAAGTACTAAAATATTGTGCTTTTTGGTGGCTCCATTGTAAAATTGCCTTGGTAATCAAGTGTTCTCAAATTTTTTGAGTATGAGCTTACAGCGGGAATTGAACAATTTTACACTAACTCGGTAAGCCTATCTAATGGCCCCTCCACTGTGAAAGCAACATATGATCCAAGAAACTCAATGGGACTAGCTGGCATTATGTAGTGGCATTGCCGTGGCATTGGCGTGTGTGTGTGTGTGTGTGTGTGTGTGTGTGTGTGTGTGTGTGTGTGTGTGATGTTTTACTCTATCTTGTCAAGGGATAACTCCAAAACATAGCAAGCTTTCTTTTTTTTTCTTTCTTTTCTGTACCTGTCAACAACTCAACACTCCAGCTTTTTGGTGGGTGGTCCCCATTAACCATAAAGTATGTACAGAAAAATTACTCAGTCAGAATCTTCTGTGATCTCGCCATACCTTTGTGTAGATCATAAAATTCCATGAGGGAAATTGAAATTGTATGGCATTAAAGACATTACTCTTTCAGGGATGAAGCTATATTTTAACAATAGACAACAGAGGACCAGGTTAAAAAATTATACCACAGGTGTATGTTATGTGGTTAGTAACATGTTGAACTGTGCAACTGACAGCCATGTAGTCATGTAGGCACTGTATAATAATGTATCAGGATATTGGACCTCAGCAATTTTAATTTTGCTGAACCGTAATGTTTGTTTTAAACATATTCTGACTTCGAATAAAATTATTTTGGCTATTTAGCTGCCTCATTTTGAAACACTAAAACGAACTACAGCACTACCATTTCAGCGCTCTTTGTAGCAGTCCTCTTCAGAGCAAATAAATATTTGAACCAGCTTGTAGATGATCGCTGCAAAGAGACGTGAAATATTGGTATTATAGTTGTTTGTAATGTTTCAGAATTTAATGAACTAATCCCCAAAAAGATATTATTTAAAAATTGACTCTGGCCGTGAATCAGATGTTGACTTTGCCAGTGTATTGCAAAATGAATACAGTAATGTATAAAAATATAAACATGCTAGGCGACAATACTCAGTGCCAAAGATTTGGGATTGTACCTTCTCTGTATTGACATGATGATGCTGATCCTGTCCACAAAGCATGGACGAAAAATTGTCTGGACAGACTTGTTCATGTAATTTATACAAACCTTATCAGATATTTCTTGAATTAACCAGACCAGAGTGTGGGTCATGTGACTGAGGAACTCATCAATCCATGAAAAATACAATCAAATTCCAACTTTGGTGTATCAGAACTTAATGGAAAGCCTTCCCTGAAGACAGAGATCTGTAATAGTAGCAAAAGAAGGTCATAGATGTGACTTTGTAGGCTTTCCTGGCGTAATAAGTCTTGAAAGTCTCTTCGGGTTTTCTGCCGGATCCTAAAATCAACTTGATTTGATATTTCGGCAATCCAACTGGTCGCCATTTTCAGGAGAATGCTGCTTCTGCTGATGAATCCCGCTGAGAATGCAGCATTCTCCTAAAGATGGCGACCAGTTGGATTGTCAAAATATCAAATAGAGTTGATTTTAGGATCCAGCAGCAAACCCGAAGAGAGTTTCAAGGTCATACATGTTAAGTTACATGGATAGCATGTAGTAATGATCAACTATAGATATCATAAAGCTTTCATTATATCATGTCTTTAACTGTTAACTACTAGCCAAATATACCTATTACAACTATTACAAAGTTTTTCTTATCAATTTAATGTTCATTTCCTTTTTGGCATTATTATTTGGCTCATGTGTAGTACGACGTCAGTATACATTTCTCACAATTCTTACATTAACAGATATATGTATATATCTTACATATGTATTTCTTACTAACCCTGTAACTTATTACCAAGTCTGTAACAATACTTATGATACAATAGAATCTACTGAGTTTCGTAACCATGACAGTCTGCAGTATGCGCAAATATTTTTGGAAGACATTCTGTCATCTCTCATCTTCTGGTGAGAGAATGTGTTTCTTACAATTTCATTGACACCCCGTACTGTAGTAGCAGTTGGTGGTCTAAGATTTTGTTTCTTTGGAGTGACACACAATCCTTCAGTCATACAGACATGTGAGGATGAACTTTGGGTATGGATGGGGAAATCTCATGCCAGATACTGCTTTTTCATATTTATCCATCAAGCTGTACTTTCCATGCAAGTTAAACCAATGTAAATAACTCTAACAAAACTGCTGTATTTTCTGAAAGCCCCTTTGTAAATGATGTCTCTTAGTGTTTCTCCCTAGTGTGCTTGTTCATCTGTTATCAATATAGCGTTTTTCAAACACTATTAACTTTGTATGTTAATTTATTTTATGATAATTATATTCTGTTCTGTGAGGATCTAAAAACTTCTTGAGCACACCTCTTCTACAGAGTGGCACACACATTTTGATGTTTGGTATGTAGATGTCATAATTGTCTTTTTTATATTAATACATGTCATTTTTATGTATCTCAGAAATTTGGGTACTGAACTGATTTTTAAAAAGTTCTATGAAAAAGATAATAGTACAGTTGTTGTTGGCAGTAGAACCCTGAATACAGTATGTGTGCATTTCTACATTGAAGTGTACTCACAATGTCTCTCATATCTTTTTAATACATGTAGTGTATGTAATTTATTTTTATTTCCTTAGTTACTTGCTTCCGGACAAAGGACGCAGCTCTAAGCAGAAGACGCCTGTACTTCGTCGGACTTGCAATCCTGTGTGGAACTACACATTCACTTATGAAGATGTCAGCTTACAAGAACTCTCAGAAAGAAGTCTGGAGCTGACAGTGTGGGACCATGATAGACTAGCAAGTAATGAATTTCTTGGAGGTCTACGATTTAATCTTGGGACAGGTGTGTTAAAAATTTTGAATAATACAGAACCAGTTATAAAGATAGTGTTCTTAAGTTCTAGTTTGTCTTTAATTACAGTTACAGTTTGGCTCATCAGAGTTCACCTCTGCATCTATGGTCACATATGTCTATGACTGACTTTCAATTAGTACCAAAGCACCTGCATTAGTAGGAAAACCACTGAATGCTGGAAACCGTGGGTACAAAATTAGTCTCCTGTTTAAAATAAATAAAAGAATATATAATTTCTTTCATTCCTTTAAAAACATCGGCCCCTCTCAAAATGTGAATCACCCAAAGCAATGACATTGTTGTCCCTAGGTGTGAAATGAGATAAAATTGACTGAAATAATTTTGACACAGTGTCATGAAAATTCACAGAAATGTGTTTAAGCGATTTGAGTAGTTTTGATTTGATACTTGGTTGCTATCTGAAGTGTCAGTTGAAACACTAAAAGTTAACGTAAATGACCTCATTTGCAAATAATGGTGTTCAAATGATGTGTTCAGGCATTTGTGAGAAGATTAATTGTTACTGAACTTGTTTGCAATGGTTTCCAAGACAGTGAACTCAAGCTGATAAAGACATTTTTATTGAACTTAGACAGTAGTTATTAATGGAAGGAAATCCCTGTGTTATAACCAATGATGAAATGTAGATAGCATACAAATTTCAAAATGGAATTCACCCAAAAAAATTCAAATTTTTGGTTCTGCCTGTAAAGAAAGTTAACAACACTCTGAAACTCTTGAGCCCCAATGTTTGTGACTCTCTGCATCTATGGCCACATATGTGTATGACTGACATTCAATTAGTCTTTAATTCCAGTTATAGTTTGGCTCATCAAAGTTCACTTCTCTGCATCTATGGTCACACAATGAATTTTACTCTTAACATTCTACAACATAAAGTAAAAAAGCAGTAAAATCCACCTTACACTTGTGACCCCACATCATCTAGTTGTCATCTATTCAGCACTTTCAAAGCGTTTCTAAATGGCATCTTGTTCAAATACAGCAAATCAACAGTGGCTCAGAGACCAGAGCAATGAGATGAATGCTGAAAATTGGCAGAGACAACATTGAAAAGTAGTGTAAATTCCATTGTAGTTAAATAAAATAACAATAACACCTAATGAGGGCAGCATGTATGCATCCTCGGATACGTAGTTGAAAACCCTTTGTAGGCAGACCCATCTGCTACCAGGTAAGGGAAATTGTGCCTAAGGATGGCTTCTGTCTTTCTTTTGTGAGGAGAGTAAAAGTATATGGGCCAAACCTGGCTATTAGGTACAAGGGCGGGCTGAGTAGTAGCGCCTCTCAATGTTTTATGTGAAAACGCTTGAAACTTTTTAAATAAAACAAATGTTATTAACTTTCTGCATCTTCATTCTTCATATTTATTTCTCAACATAATCACCCTCAAAATGAACACATTTCTCTCAATAGAGGCCAGTTTGATGATACCATCAATGTGTAACATTTGACATCATCTATCAAAGTGAGGTTCTTGAAGGTGTTGTTTGAGTTTTGGGAACAGATGAAAATAGTATGGGGCCAAATCAGAACTGTATGGTGGACAATCAATGTCAGTGAACCCATGGCGTCAGATTGTCGCAGATGTCAAAGTTCTTGTGTGTGATCTGGCACTGTCACTATACACAGTATCATTCTACGGATTTCAATTTGAGACACTTTTCTGTGTTTAGAAACTTGATTATAGCATGCTGTTTCTCACTCGACAACATAGTTATGAAGGAACTGCCAGTTGGGAGTGCTCTGGTGACAGAGGGCAGAGGGTGGCAACATGTGTCAAGAAGAATGATAGTTGGCCAAGTAATATGCAAGACATGTAATACCTCAACTAATACCGAGAACAGGCATTGCTTCTCAGCACACCCTTGTAGATGAAAAAGTCTGTGGATTCGGAATTTAGGATTAAAAATCCTATCTTGTTACTGTGTTGTTGTTTGTAACAAGATCCTTAACATGTCTACTGTCATTTGTATATTTAAAGAGCTTGTTGTTGTAGTTCAAGAATGAGTGTGCTGAAGATAATACATATCAATCTTGTGCCTGTTCTGCCTGCTCTCTTCCTCTTGGTTCTTTGTTCATCAAGTAGTATGAGCAAGATCCAGATGCAAAACTGCAGTTTCTTCTCTTGGTCAATTTAGTACATTTATTCATTAGTTACAGTGATGAATATAAACTTTGACCTGTTAGATTAAAGCTTGTTTTGAAAAAACTTGAAAAACTACCTCTTCTTGTGTCCGATTTAAAAATGTGGTATCAGTAGACTGCAAATCTTTCTGCCACATATGATACTACTGTATGGAAGCGAAACATGAACAGTTGAAAATTCTGAAACCAGGAAATTTTGGGAGTAATTGAAACATGACACTTTTGACAGTCTTTAAAAATTGAGTGGACAGATACACAACAAAATGAAGCCATTAAAAAAAAAAAAAAAAGAAACTTAGAGTAAATCTTTGGAAGACCATTATCTGAGGAAAGGACAGAATTCAGGGAAAAGTAGTCAGTTGAGAAAAAGACTGAAGTATGTGAAACATATTTTAGAGGGCTTATGACATAGTACAAAAGCTTTTAATAGATTTATATTAAAAAAAGTAGATAAATATTTAATGTACAGTCATTACCAACATGTTGACATTACTTCTTCACAAAGTCGCCACCCACATTCAAACATTTGTCATACCATGAACCTGCTTCTTTATCCCTTTATCAGCGATGGCGCCACATGGCACTTCAACCAGTTGTTGACAGCATTCTTGAGCTCATTGTCAGTTGTGAAATGTTGAGTAGGCAGCTAGTTTCATAGTTCACATACTGCCCATGACTTCCTCTCTGTCATAATTTGTTCAGAAATTCATTCTACTCTTCATGGTAACACCAAAGGAATGCCAAGTCTGAACTCATTCTTTGTTTTTTGAACATCATTTATACATTTTTTTACCTAGTTGTAACAAAAGTAGGTTATCCATGAAATCTTAGATACAGCTTCAGAAAATTCAGAATGTGTGCACTGACATTTCACATACACAATTTAGCCACCTTGTTGCATGAGGCTCCAGTCGCATCAGAATGACCTCTTCAACCACTTTCATCATGCACATATAAGCAAACAGATTCAATTTTATCCCCTGTTCCCTCATAATACATTGTCACTCCTACCCTATTCTGCATACATTAACAACACAAACACCGATGAATCTTGGTGGCACTGGCTCCTTCTGCTTGCAGGAAGCGAATGATAGAACATACATCACAACTGGTGAGAGGCTCAGTAACATCACCCATTTCGATTGCTTGCAGCTTACACACTGATAAAGGCAACAGAGAGCACTTGACACCAACTTCTCCAACCACAATTGCATTGAAGCTGCAACCATTTGTTTATTATTAATAGCAAATTGGAGAGTAACCAAATGGTAATAGGACCATGATAGAATAAACTGAGTTAAACAAAATGATTTGGGACTGTCTGCAAGAGGATGTGAGAAGGAACAGTGAATATCTGGTACAAAAATCAATTGCAAATAGTGAGAGTATGAAGTAGTCATTGTATGAGTTGCAATAGCAGACAGCGGGGTAACTAGCAACAGAGACAAAGTTGTTCAAGCATTCAAATTTCTTTAAATGGAGAATAGATGAATTAGAAACATTGATATTTGATAATGAAAATAATTACTTTCTCACAGTAATTGCATATAAGATGTATAAAACCATGTCAGACGAGGTGTACAAAACCATCTGTGGTAAGAAGAAGGGGAAGGGTTCCTAGAGATTATCTCATTTCAATAAAAGTGATTAAAGTGGGAAGCAAATTAGTAGAAAGTGAACTTGCAAAATTACACAGATGTTTCAGTAAGTTTGGGAACTATTTGTGCATGAGAAACAAGTGGTACACTTTTACTATAACAAATATGGAACTATATAGACTGAAATTTCCTGTACTGTTTTTGTAGTGACTGGCAACACTCTTTCCAGTACACAAAACCTGCAGTTGTGCATTTTTAATTATTCTTTGCTAGCTTGAAAAAGGATTTAGCTTTTCTCCTTAAATTATTTGCATTCCACATTGACTTTTGATTACCAAACTAATATGATGAAAATTTTCTTAAACCTCATTCCTTATTTTACACTGGTGTGCAAAATTTACCAAGAAAGTAACTTCCCCATGATGTACCACTGCCAAGTCACTTAGCTCAATGAAACTTGGAACATGTGTAGAAACAGATCCTACAGAACGGAAGCTAACTGAAATAAATATAAAATGAGACAAACAGAAATTTACACATTTATTCAAAGATTTTTTTATGATCCCCATGACATTAAAAAAGGTGGACCATATATCTTAATAGTGTGTGTGATTACCACAGATGATAAAGTGACCATATTCAACAATGTTCCTGGGTGCATTACTGATTCCCAACTCTCTTCATATGAGGGTATGTAATGCACCCAAGAACATTGTCGAACATGATCATTGTGGTGGTCAAGCTGATATGATGTAGGGAGGCATAATGTTGCATGTGTGTACTGACCTCCAAATCTTTGAACGCAGCATACTCATCAGTCAACATTATTGTGATACTGTACTCCTTCCCCATGTGCTTCTTTTCACGGGCTCATTCAGCCCTGGCTTCATTTTTATGGATGACAATGTGCACCCGCATCAAACTGTGCAGATGGTGGAGTTCCTGGAATGAGAGGCCATTTGGTGCTTGGACTAGGGTGCCCATTCCCTCAACATAAATCCCATGGGCTTGTGCAGATTGCATTGGGGAGACTTGTTGCAACACATCCACATACAGTAATGACCATCCAGCATTTGTAAACTACACTTGTGGAGGAATGGAATGGCCTGCAGCAAGACTTCCTTACCATTCTTGTGGGCAGCAAGGGAGCGTGCTACAGAGCATGCATTATTGTCCATGGTCATCACACACCTTACTAAGAACCATGTCCCATGTTTTGTAATGTTAGGGGACCCTCATAAATGGTGCTGACTTCAGTGTAATTATTGTCTTTGAATAAAAGTATTATTTCTGTTCATCTAATTGTGTATTTCTTTCAGTTATTATCGGTATATACTGTAGCAATTCTCTCTACGTATGATCCAAGTTTCATCGACCTATGTTACTTCACAGTTAAAAAAACATCATGTGAAAGTTACTTTTAGTTTTGCACATCAGTGCATTTTGAGGTAGTCTGGAATTTATTAAACCTACTGCATATTTACAGAATGTCTGAACAGTGTTATAATTATTATACTTCACAATAAAGGAGACTGACAAGAAATACAAATGTTACAAACCTTTCAGCGTTCCCTGTGTAAGGCACAGGAGGTTCATTAAAATTATCATCTAGCGTACAGAAAAAAAAATGGAAATTTTAAGGTGCCATTTTCAGATCATGAGCAAAATTATAAGAACAAAACAATGAGTATTAATTATCACTTTGTTTGGGATCCACAAAGGAACTATGAAAGCTCTTGGCTCAGTTTCTACATGATGTGTATTGACAGCCCTTGAGAAACAAGACATTGATTCAGACTATCTTAGTACAACAAAAATAATGTGTCATTCACCCAAATGTTAAAAATTTATGGTCATCTTTTTGATGCTTTTATCTATAATTATTGTTTTGGGAAGTCCTTCAGTGGCCCATCTTCACCCAAATGTTAAAAATGAAGTAGTAGTTTGTTTGTAACTTTCACAAACTTTGGATGAATTCTATTGACAATAAAATATACATGAAAAGCATTTTATAAAAGCATGAAACTTCTGCTTGACTTCATGATGATAATTCACAATTCAGAATTGAATGAGGAGCCAGGCAAGGATATTCTGTATCACCAAAACTATTCTCTTCAGAGGTGGAGGGTGTTAGCAGTTTCCTGAACAGGATAATCAAAGAATAAATACATACTTATGGATATATCATTTGATTTTCGAATGACGTTGTTCCATTTGTTTCTACTGCAGATGAACTTCAAGTATGAATGGAAGAATTTGATATAACAAATTTGAAGGGAGAACAGGAAATCAGTTAAAATAAGAGTAAAATGATGTATCATGAACATATTAAGAAAGAAATGGTACAAATTAATAATGTAATCATAGATCCAGTCGATTTGTATTTAACACAGTTAATGTTCAGACAGAAAAAAAAAGAAAAATGTAAGTAATAATAGCCTCAAGTACTTTTTGCAAAATGAATAGAGATTTCAAAATTAAGTTTCCAGTTTGTTTGAAAAGGAAAGTTTGCCATTGGTTTGTATCTCCAGTTTACCCTAAGGTTGTGAAAGGTTGTGAGATATCAACTCTCCATGCACAAAACATTCAGTATTGAGAGTTGTTCACCAATTGTGTTGGGAATTAGTAACACAGGCCAGGAAACAAACAAATGTAGCCATGCAAAGGGATAATAGATGGGCCACACCCAATTTCTCTGCTGGATTCCTAGAGATGATGAAATAGCAGAAGTATGACCTAATGGTACAAGATGTTAGAAAACATGTAGAAGCAAAATGGATGTGTTTTACTGAGGACTGTAATGTGTCATTCAGTACCATATGGTGCAGCTTCTTGATGCTTTCATCTATAATTATTGTTTTGGGAAGTCCTTCAGTGGCCCATCTTCACTCAAATGGTAAAAAATAAGTAGTAGTTTGTTTGTAACTTTTACAAACTCTGAGTGAATTATGTTGACAATAAAATATACAAAATAAAGTATCTTTTAATAGTACGGTATTCCAGTTTATTCATCTGAAGAGACCACATCATTACAACTTTTAAAAATCATATAGATGAAACTACTCCCCATATCAAATTGACACTGTGCTGTGCCACAGGGTGGTTTACTTTGCTCTTGGCTAAGTTTGGCAGTTGGACAGTTGGTTGGTAGTCATACCAATATAAAAAGCTGTGCAGTGATTGCAACAGAGCTGGTAAATGGCATGACCCCTGATGGTGTAGGATAAACTTGTGACAGGACTGGAAAAGGAAGTGCTGTGTTGGTGGATTGAGCAAGTTTTGCACCTGGGTCTTCAACAGGAATATGATACCTGAGCGAAGGGGTTGGGATTGGGAGTGGAATATGGATGGACAAGGATGTTGAGGAAGTTGGGTGGGTGACAGAGCACTTATTTCAGTGCATGATGGTAGATAATCAAATCCCTGGTGAAGGATGTGGTTCAGTTGTTCCAGTCCGAGGTGGTACTGGGTGATGAAGCAGTGGTGGTGGTGGTGGTGGTGGAATGATTAGGGGTGTGAGGGGAAATTGCATGGGAGACCTGTTTGCAGACTAGGTCTGGGGAATAGTGCCTGTCTGTGAAGGCCTTGGTGAGACCCTCAGCACATTGAGCAGATATGCCGACCCTGGGCAGCCAGGCTATGTGGGTAGGATTTTTTGCTGTGAAAGAGAAGACAGCTGTCCAAATGCAGGTGCTGTTGGTGTTTGGTGGGTTTAATGTGGACAGGTGTGTGGATGGAGCCATCAGAGAGGAGGACGTCAACATCTAGGAAGTTCGCATGCTGGGTTGTGGAGGTCTATGTGAAGCAAATGATAGAGAAGGTGTTCCGATTGTGAAGGAATGAAGATAGTGTGTCTTAGCTCTCTTGGCCCTGAGTCCTGATCATGAAGATATTGTCAATGAACCTGAACCAGACTAGGGGTTTGGTGTTTTGGGAGGCTAGGAAGGCCTCCTCTAGATGGCCTTTGAAGAGGTTGGCATAGGAGGATGCCATGCAGGTGCCCATTGCTGTTCTGTGGATTTGTTTACACACCTTCCCTTCAAATGAGAAGTAGTTATGGGTTAGGACAAAGTTAGTAAGGTTTGAGGAATGAAATAGTGGGTTTGGAGACTGAAGGACATTGGGAAAGGTAGTTTCAATAGTGGTAACACTATGGGCTTGAAAGATGTGGCATCAACAGGGATCCATGAGGTATAAAAGGGGTGGTGACGGTGGAGAGTTGGTGGAGGAAGTGATTGGTGTCTTTGACGTAGGGAGGCTAGATTACAAGCAATTGGTAGGTGGTGTTGGTAAATGAATAGCAAAATTCTTTGTGGTGGCACAATAGCCAGCCACAATGGGGCATCCAGTATTGTTGGGTTTGTGGATTTTGGGGAGTATGTAGAAGACGGGTATGTGGAGGAGTGTCATAGGGGTGAGGAGGGAAGTGGATTCAGCGGAGATGTTCTGGGAAGGGCTTAAGGTTTTAAGCAGGGACTGGAGTTTGTGTTGGACTTACTAGGTGGGATCATTCTGTCAGAATTTATAGGTGGAGGAGTCAGATAACCGGTGGAGGTCTTCTGCCAGGTGGTCACTGCAATTCATAACAACAGTGGTGGAACCTTTGTCTGCAGGTAGGATAATTAGGTCAGGATTTGTTTTGTGTACGGCTCTTCTTCCTTCTACTGAAAGGTTGGTGTTCTGAGGAAGAGACCTGGGGAAGGATGGTGACGCCAAGTTGGAGGTAAGGAATTCCTGTTAGGCAGGAGGATCATGGTATGAACTGGAAGAGGCAGGGTTCAGTGTTGGAATTAGGTTGGTTTCGATTGGAGGGATTGGCAGCAAAGAAGTGCTTCCATTACATGAATCTGGAGGAGGAGAGTAGGTTTTTGACAAGTCCAGCACGGTTGAATTTGTGTGTAATGCTAAAGGTGGGGTGTTTGGATAGGATTTTAACTTCTGTGGAGCTGAGGGTTTTGGTGGAAAGGTTAGCTATAGTGTTACAGGAAGCAGGTCCTAGTGCATGATCCTGATTTATCCATCTTGTCCAGGTGACAGTTGGTCACATGTAGGTAGAGACGAGTGTTAATGCTTCTTTTTGTAGTTCCTATGTACACTAGGCAACAAGTGCATGAGATTTTATATACTCTTGCTGTGGCAAGCAGCATGTTTAGGTCCTTTGCAGTGTCAGGATTCGCACACCTTTCTTGTTGGTGTAAACACTGTATCAATACTGTGTTTTCTGAGTGCTGTGATAGTTTTTATAAATGGAAGGAAAACTTTCCCATTAGTCAGTTATTTTTCATTAGAAACTCTGTAGCACCCTTTTTATCTCTTTGTCAGAGTACCCATTTCTTGTGAAGGCCATTCTTAACCCTTCATTAGAAAGGTGAATCCCCTACCACCATCACAAAGATGGGGTGCGGTAACCCCCCCCCCCCCCTGCCTACAATTATCAGACCTCCATTGATTTTCCGTGCAAGACCTCTACTACTTCGTTGTTTTACATTTCATTTCTTTTTCTCACTTTATTATAACTTTAGAACATTTTACAGTGAACAAATTGCATGTTTATACGATAAATGATATCATTTTATAATGAACATTTATCTTTGTAACACTTGACAGTGAACACATTAGTGCTTACATAATAAATCCAACATACAATAACTGTTCAAGTTCTGTATCTGTGCCTGTGTTCGTCCTTCACAACAGCCTTTAAGTCACTTGGCAGGTGCTTTAGCTTCAGGAGTGCAATTGGGACAAAGGGAGATTGCATGTTCGGCAAGACAAATGTACAGCCTGCAGGCTTTGCATACATAGTTCATCTTTCTGTCCTCCTTGTGGCCGTATGGCTCTCACTTTAAATTTTTCTTCACCTTTTTTGGCAGAGAAGGTGTCACAGCTTGGCTGCTGGAACTAGGAACAAAGTCCTTGAGGTGCCGCTGCAACAGTTTAGGAAGGTGCCTTGATGCCTCCTGATGATTGGAAATCTGACCTCAAAGAACGGTGAGGGTTTTGAGGAATTGTGGGTGTGTAAGGGTTGCCAAGGCAAGTTGCAGAAGGGGATCACTTGCGCATTTATGCCAGTGATGTTGAGTAGTGGGAAGAAGAATGTGAGTTTCCAACATCTGCACATTCAGCTCACATCGAAAGTTCTGCATAACAGATCGAATGTGTTGATACCGCCTTTGGTCTTATTGTAGTAGGTAATCACCTCAGGCATTTTTTTGTCCCCTGTTGATTTGTCTATACGATCTTTGCAGTGAAAGATGGAGAGAAGAATCACAACCTTATTCTTTTTGGAACGTAGGACACCAAGGTGATCTGGTTACTGAATCTGAACATGCTGCTACAAACTGGGCAGTCAGTGGTCTCAGTGAAAGTCTTAGGGATTTCCTTTTTGTTTTTCCTAACCATTCCAACCAGTCATCTTGTGCTTGCGTAGGATTGTAGTGGCCAGTGGAACACTGATGTACCAGAATGAGATTTTCACTCTGCAGCGGAGTGTGCACTGAAATGAAACAACCTGGCAAATTAAAACTGTGCGCCGGACCGTGACTCGGGACCTTTGCCTTTCACGGGCAAATGCTCTACCATCTGAGCTACCCAAGGATGACTCACGGCCCGTCCTCACAGCTTTACTTCTGCTACTTTGGTCTGCTACTTAGGTTCAGAGGAGAGCTTCTGTAAAGTTTGGAAGGTAGGAGGCGAGGATGGGGTGTGAGTCGTGGTTGGGTCGTTGGATTTGGAGAATTGGTTCACAGTAGAAAACAGAACAAAAAAGCATTTCCTATTTCTTGTTTTCAGTAATGACTTTTTAGTCTCCATTACAAGGCAACAATATTTATTTATATTCTTATCTTTTCTAGGCAAACACTATGGGAAATCTGTGGATTGGATGGATGCAACTGGAAAAGAAATGACCTTGTGGCAAAGTATGCTGGAACGGCCTAACTTCTGGGTGGAAGGATGTCTGACATTACGTCCTTCACTTGAACATCGCAGCACAAACTCATAGTTTTAGTGGTTAATGTAAATGTTAGTGGTGCATTTATGCGGAAGTTTTATACAGCTCTTTTATTATTCCTCAGTTGATTTTGTGTATTGATAAGTTTTATCCACAAGTATGATCATTTGAAAAGAATGGCCATTGTGTCCCTTTTTCTTTATTTTTTAAAAGTTAGAAATGTAAATGGCTTTACGATGTCTGTTCCTTCTAAGTGTTTATTAAATTATTTTTATATGGAAGATAGGTGAGCCTCATTTCAGATGAACTAGAGTAGCATATAATGTATTTTTGTAAATGTATTACTGTAATAGTCCATTGAAAGAAGTCATTTGTTAAACTGAAAGTGATAATTTCTATCCTTCAGTTTGAAATGAGACTCATAAGTGAGTTAAATCTTTTTATATGGGTGTTGATTTTGCTACCAACAAGATCATGAGGTATACCTGTTTTGAGGTAAAATATTATCTGCTCCTATTACAATATCTTTAACATAGGGTGATTTGGTATGTAAGAAATAATAAATTCAGACTTGTACTCTGTTAACATATATTTAATCATTATTTAAGAGAAAACATTGTTTACATTTAAAATAATAGCAGTGAATGTCCATATTTTTATACAGTACCCATACTACAGGAAAATTATTGTGTATGAAAAATGGGAATTTTAAGAGAAGCCACTAGCTAATTAGGTGAACGCATTTGTGTTCATAATAGTTGGAGGTATGCTGAAACAGTGCTTCCTTTCTTGTGCTAAAAGTATATATTAATTTGATAAAAATGATAAAATGTAATAATAATTTGATGTACAGGCTGAGAAATCATTCTCAAAGAAGTATTACTCTTACAGTTATTATTATACATGTGTTGTCTGCAAAAAGTGATTTAGAAAGAGATTCTTATTTTAGTAGTAGCTTCTGACTGTATTGTTCCTAAGAATTTGGGATAATTGTATCAATGTCTCTTTTGTAGCTGCAACAAATTTTTCGGTGTTATTGCTGTTTAATGTGTGTGTTAATTATAACAGTATGAACTATGGCTCTTTAGATGTACCTAAGTAATATATAAATGCAAATACACTAAGCTTACCATATTACCACAGTATGGGAAGGAAGAAAATAATCATGTTTTGATGTGTACCTTCATCTTCAATAAAAGTGGCAAAATGTTGCATTATTAGAAAAGTTTAATAGTAACTGGATTGTCTGTATTTCAGCATTAAGTTCAGTTTCTTTTCTCTCAAAACATACCAACTGTTTGGTTGATTTTGATATTTTTAAAATTAGTGTAATAGCTTTTTGTAAATCACTAAATTGCTTCTTAAAAGATACATAAAGTAGAATATGTGTCTACTTTCATTTCTACTATTGAAAAATTTCCTCCAGTTTGTTAGTTTTAGTGAACTTTTTACAATTTTACATTTACTTGCATTTTCTACATGTAACTCTAAAAAAGAAGCATTCCACAATCCCAGTTTCAGTTTTTGATTAGGTAATGGTGAATTCAGTAATTTACATTACTAAGATAACAGGGCACAAGACTAGTGTCTTCTTACCATTATAGTGGTATGAAGTATTGATCTCTCAGACATTGTCATTGTATATAGTTATATCATGAGTCATGTTATTTTCTAATTGTCAATAAAACACCATATATATTCTGTTTTAAAAGAACTGTTGTTTTATAGTCTCCAGTTATCACCCTACCATTCCCAATTCTGTAGTTTAATGAAATCAATTGACAGTGTGTCTTGATGATGAATCCAGTTATTGGATTCTACAAAAATGAAATTTATTTTATAAGCTGCAGAGATAGAAGCAACACCTTTGGAGATTTTTCCCACTATAATCATATGGTTGGATATTTAGTAAAAGAACCAAGTGGTAAGGACACTATGTTAATGTAAATTGTGAAATCTTAATCTGCATAAGTGAAAAAGGGAAATGCACGAAAGTAATGACTGACACATTGCTACATACATCCATAATTTGTACAGTATGAACTACATGCAACCTTTTTTATGTATACACTCTGTGTTAAACAAATAAATTAGAAATTCATTTGACACACTGGGTGTGAAACTTGAGCTCATTATTGGATTTGAAACAGAGTCTTTGGTCTAGTATGTAAGGGGACATAATGTTCTGGCTGATCAGTGGAGATGTTTCGAGTTTAACTTCGGGGTGGAGACTTTGACACAATCCTACTCAATGATATCACACAACAGACTTTACAAATTAGTTACACATGGTTTTTAAGTGTTTACTTCCCGACCACAGATGTGATTGTTGGTGGGATGGACCAGTTAAAGAACATAATGTGATGTGGTGAACACACAATCTCTTGAAATTCAGCTATGTAGATTTTTACCATTTTGAATGGACTGTGAAACCTAACTGTTTTCTGGTTTATGAAAAAATGTTGGAAGTTAGTAAATTATAAAAGTATGTGGAACACTGTTCTGCTTCCTAGTTGAGAATCCCCTACATGACTATGGCATTCCTCTTGGAGATAATTTATGCAAAATTTTAATTAGTGCCTGAATTAATAATTGATTGGTGTCATGATTCAGAAAAAAATATAACAATAGAAGTAAAGCGTTAAAAGTAGAATCTAGAGCAGTGAGACAAAATAGGCAGTTGACGTTATGAGGGTCCAAACTTTCAGTGTCAGTTATTTTATAAATTAAACTGTTTCAAGTTCTGCCTATTACCACAAAAAGTTTTTCCATTCAGTTACTTATAATTTTAAATTAAGTGAGCTCATAAAATTAATTGCATCATTGTAATCAAGAAGATTAGAAACTTTGCTTTTGACTAAATAACACTTTAACTCGTTCTTCTACTTTCCTCATGTTTCGTGTGTCACTATCAAAAACAGAATGAAAGATCAGGGAAACATTTAGCTATTCATGGGAGTACAAATCAACAGATGGCAGAGTTCCACTTGTTATGTCTCACTGTGTACGATTTGCATTGCTGAAATATCGTAAACGCTCAAAGTGGGTGTTCATTCTGGTAAATTTTCTTACAGACCTAACTTTCCAACAAAAGGTCATGGCATTGTCAAGTGCTTGGATTTTAATCTTGAGAGAAAATCCCCTTATGTAAACAATTCTAGGTGCAATAATGTCATCTCACTTACATACACTGACAGAAAAAATCACTACACCAAGAAGTAGTTGTGCGACGAAGTTGTTTGGCATGTTTCTTTATATGAAAGATGATGTTTGTTCAACCTTTGCACCCTTGTGTGACAGTGGCACTAGTAGTGCCACTTTGAAAATGCAAATCAGATTTGCACACACTGTAACAGTCGTGAGTGGTAGTTACTTTTGAGACTGGACATGGTGAGTCGATGTTAGTCAAGAATGCCTTTAAGGCAACAGAGACTCCTTTATCATCACCTCACTGAGTTTGAACAAGGCCGTGTAATAGGGCTATGAGAACCTGAATGCCCCTTCTGTGATATTGCAGAAAGACTTGGTAGGAATGTGACCACTGTACAAGATTGCTAGCAGTGGTGGTCACTAGAATCCAGGATGTATCAGAAAGAATTACCTGATTTTAAAAAATCATACCTATTATGTTATTTGAGATATGTGGATGAACAATATACTGTTGGAAAGAGTATACATTGGAGTTTTACATGGTTCCCACTAGGTAGAAGCAGTGTGCGCCCTCTTCAGTTCTGCTAAAAATGGTGTCGGGACAGCAGAAAGCATTTTATGTTCTACATTTTGCGCAGTGCAGGTCAGTAGTAATTGTTCAGCATGACTTTCATTCTGGAGATGGTGTGAGTCGTCCTACAGCACAGAGCATTACACAATGGCATGAACAGTTCTGAGCAACAGCTTGTTCGTGTAGAGGTAAACCACTGGGCCATCCCATAGTGTCTGACACAGACATCGAACGCATCTGCCATAGTTTCACAAGGAGTAACCAGATATCCATTCACCATGCAGCTCGACAGCTCAACATGCCCCCAATGTCCGTCTGGCATGTGTTGTATCACCATTTACGCGTGAAACCATACAAAATTCAGCTACTGCAAACTCTTCATGAAGCTGGCAAATAACGAGTGGAGTTCTGTAATTTTGTTCTTGGCAATATGGAGGATGACAGTTTCCTATCACACTTTAGTGATGAGGCAACATTCCATTTAAATGGAAAGGCGAACCATCATAATGTGAGAATATTGGGTATGGAACAATCACATGAGTTGTACAACATGGGAGGGACTCTCCCAATTTATTTATTTATTTATTTATTTTTTTTTTTTTTTTTGCAGGAAAAGGAGTATAGTATTGTATGTTAACCGGGGGGCCTAGAAATGACAGAGAGGCTCCGTCCCCGCCGCAGCCGCAGTGGTCCACTACCCCACAACGACTACCCCAGTCCACTTCACCCTTCCACCGCCCCACACCGAACCCAGGGTTATTGTGCAGTTCGGCCCCCAGTGGACCCCCCCCCCAGGGAACGTCCCACTCCATATGAGTGTAACACCTAAGTTTGCGTGGTAGAGTAATGGTGGTGTACACGTACGTGGAGAACTTGTTTGCGCAGCCACATCGCCGTGGCAGATGGAAAACCGCCTAAAAACCATCCACAGACTGGCCGGCTCACCAGACCTCGACACAAGTCCGCCGGGTGGATTCTTGCCGGGGACCAGGCACTTCTTCCTGCCTGGAAAGCCAAGCATTAGACCGCATGGCCAGCCGGGCGGGCAAAAGGAATATGGTCAATTTTTCTGTGCCGAGAACAGTGTTACAGGAAGCATACATTTCAATATGCTTGAGAACTTTCTTTTCCCACAGTTGGAGACTGATCCGAATGACTTCCTTTACCAACAGGTTGAGCCACTGTCACACTGGCATCTGGAAGTGCAGGAATTTTTGAATCAAAGGATTACTGAACAATGAATTTTGGTCTCCCTGTATCAAATGATTCAGCCCTACATTACTGGCCTCCAAGGTCACTGGACCTGACTGTATGTGATTATTTCTTGTGGGGGTTTATGGCTCATCTTACTATGTCTGCAGCAGCAATTTGAGCAGCAGTTGGCACCATAATGACACAATAAACCGTTACAAATCGGTTACTTCAAGGAAACCTCCTTCCCACTGGCCCCAAATCACTGCCATTTGTGATTTCAGTGTTGTCAAGGAAGAACTCAATGGGGGGAAAGATGAAGGTGCTCTGTTTTGTTTTCCGATAAAAGCTCCTTCTGCCTCGATGCCAGTGATGGTCAGTTGAAGCCCTACAACCAACCTATCTGCATGCTAGACACACTTGCCTACACAATGTGTTAAGGCCTGGGGTGTGATTTTGTATGATAGCAGGAGTACTCTTTTTTGGTTATCCCATGCACATGACTGCAGATTTGTATGGCAATGACCTGTTATGCTGCCATTCATGAACAGAATTACAGGGGGTATTTCCAGCAAATTAGCACATACCGACTACAAACATGCTCTACAGAGTATCGAGATGCTGCCTTGGCCTTCTAGATCATCAAATTTGTCTCCAATTGAGCATGTATGGGATGTCATTGGGTGATAACTCCAGCATCATGCACAAACAGCATTAACCGCCCCTGTATTGTCTCACCAAGTGCAACAGACATAGAACTCTATCACACAAATTGAACTCTTGCATTCAGCATTCTAGTGGTTACACTGGATATTAATGATGAGAATTCCACATTTGCAAAGGCTTGTCTCGCACTGTGATCTTACAGTGTTAATCCTTAATTATGTTACCTAGACAAATGTATTTTCAAAATTTCACTACTCTACATTAATTATTGTTCAGCATTGTGATTTGTTTTCCTGTCATTGTGTGTTCCATCTCTGAGCTGTTAATTGGACATTCGTTAGTGAGTAATATTATATAGTGAGAGGCAATACAGTCCAAGAGCTGCCCATTAGTCATTACTGGTGTGGAGGTTAGTTTACACCTTCTCATTTGAATTCATGTTGCTTAGTGAATCTTTGATATTTGTTTATTGTAAGGCGTGTATCACTGTAAGATTGTCTAGCTGGTACTGTCCTACGACTTGGGAAAGAGATGTACACATTAAGCTACTCTCAACTCACCAGTATGTGACCACATAATAAATTTCGTGAACCTGATAGCTGGTACTAGAAAGAACATCAGGAAGTACTATTAATTCCACTACCACTAAGTTACCATTTTTGTTTTCTGAGGTATCATTCTTATTTCGGTTTACATCATGTTACCAAAGACTGATTCTGTTGTTACATGATTAATGACTGATGGTGCAAGGATATCCAACACAAACTACAAACAAATGCAGGAAAAAATATACAGTTTATTAATCTGGCAGCTTGTTGTCTATGGTTTGTATCACTGCCTCTTAATCATGGGGTTTCGAGTTTAATTTCCAGCCTGGTCAGAAATTTTCTTCACTCAGGGAGTGGGTGTTTGTGGTGTCCTAACTGTTCCATCTCATCTTCATTGACACACAAGTCACCAAAGTGGCGCCAGATAGACAGACTTGTACTGGGCAGCCAAACGGACAATAATGCCATCCATTTGGCGGGTGAAGCAAAGTAATTTGCGAACACAGGAATCCTGATAGAAATTATATACAGGGCAGTCCATTGATTGTGACTGGGCCAAATATCTTACAAAATAAGCGTCAAACAAAAAAACTACAAAGAACGAAACTTGTCTAGCTTGAAGAGGGGAAACCAGATGGCGCTATGGTTGACCCGCTATATGGCGCTGCCTTAGGTCAAACGGATATCAACTGTGGTTTTTTTTTTAAATAGGAACCCCCATTTTTTATTACATATTTGTGTAGTATGTAAAGAAATATGAATGTTTTGGTTGGACCATTTTTTTCCCTTTGTGATAGATGGTGCTGTGATAGCCACAAACATATGGCTCAGTTGGTAACAGGTAGGTTTTTTAAATTAGAACGTAGGTATGTTTGAACCTTTTTTTTCTGTTGTTCCAATGTGATACATGTACATTTGTGAACTGATCATTTCTGAGAATACATGTTTTTACAGCATGATTACCTGTAAATACCACATTAATGCGATAAATGCTCAAAATGATGTCCGTCAGCCTCAATGCATTTGTCAATAAGTGTAACGACATTCCTCTCAACAGCGAGTTGTTTGCCTTTCGTAATTTTCACACATGCATTGACAATGCGCTGACGCATGTTGTCAGGCATTGTCGGTGGATCACGATAGCAAATATCCTTCAACTTTCCCCACAGATAGAAATCCGGGGATGCCAGGTCCAGTGAACGTGTGGGCCATGGTATGGTGCTTCGACGACCAATCCACCTGTTATGAAATATGCTATTCAATACCACTTCAACCTCACGCGAGCTATGTGCCGGACATCCATCACGTTGGAAGTGCATCGCCATCCTGTCATGCAGTGAAACATCTTGTAGTAACATCAGTAGAACATTACGTAGGAAATCAGCATACATTGCACCATTTAGATTGCCATTGATAAAATGGGGGCCAATTATCCTTCCTCCCATAATGCCGCACCATACATTAATTCGCAATGGCGGAATGTTACGTGATACCATGTACTTATACGTTTGTGACTATTACAGCGCCAACCATCACAAAGCGAAAAAAGTGGTCCAACTGTAACATTCATATTCCATTACATACTACATGAATATGTAACAAAAATGGGGGTTCCTATTTAAAAAAAACGCAGTTGATATCCGTTTGACCTATGGCAGTGTCATCTAGTGGGCCAACCATAGCACCATCTGGATTCCCCCTTCAAGCTAGACGAGTTGCGTTCTTTGTAGTTTTTTCATGTGATGCTTATTTCGTGCGATATTTGACCCACTCACTATCAGTGGATCACCCTGTATGTTCTTAATGTGCAAGTTACAATGGTAGAAACAGAGGAATTGCATGAGGAAGGGATGAAACAGAAAAATAGTTGACATGGTTTCACTACATTTCGAGAGATAGCCTGCATTCTCTGACTACAGTAGAGCTCGGACCGCGGGTCAAAACCCGAGGCTAGATTTGCAGTAGCAACCAGAAAGATCACGGGAGGCGCACATCGGCACGGCGCGTCACGGACGGTAGTTGCCGCAAGTAGAGTCCCGTCCACCAGAGGGCACGCGAGAATTCGGCCGCGACCTCTGCCGGCGGAACAACAACAACAACTCAGGCAGCACGGGTCGTGCCCAGTCAGTTCACATTGGGCATGCCTAGGAGACAGTTCCCGGTCTACGCTACGTGAAGGGCGATGGAAAACGTAGACCGTGTTACTACACAATTGGCGACGAGGATGGGATCGTTCTTTCGCGTGTTGTGTCGTTGTTCCGGTTTCACAGCTTATCCACGGCATGGAGGATTTAGTGCGGGTTTTGGTTGAGCAGCAGATGGAGCTCATGGCGACCATGAAACAAGTGCTTCTGGCGTTGCTCTCCACGCAGTCTGCTCCAGCGCCGTTCCCTCCTCCTTTTCCCCCGTATGACGAGACGGCGGAGGATTGGGACGCATATGAACATCGCCTTCGGCAGCATTTGTGCTCTTTTCTTGTCTTGGATATCTCCCTCGCTGTATCAAGTTTTGCGGCAGCTAGCGCCATTGCAGGAACCTTCGTCCTTGTCTTTTGACGCATTGTGTTCATTGCTGTCTTCATATTATCGCCGCCGCACGCATGTTGTGGCGGCTAGGGTCCAGTTGTATCAATGCAAGAAGCAGCCCCATCAGTCTTACCGGGCGTGGGACGCTACCCTGCACGGTCTGAGTCGCAAGTGTCATTTTGTCACGGAGCAGTCGCGAGAGTCGTATGCCCACGTTATGGTGCGCGACGTCATTGTTCGTTCGGCCCCTGATAGGGAGGTCCGGCAATGGGCCCTGCAGTTAGAAGACCCTTCCCTTGAGGAAGTCCTGTCCATTGCTCAATCGTATGAAGTCTCTCACGCTGCAGGTCAACAGTAGGAAGCGTGGTGCGACGTCGCGGCTGTTCAGGGCGGCGCAGCCGCGTCCACTGTGTCCAGGGCGAACGACGTGCGAGCGGTACAATCCGGCCGTTACGTCCACTCCCGCACGGCGCCTAAACAGAGTTCCGGCCGCCGGCCCCTGTTGCCGTCCTGTGCGTCGTGCTATATACATCAAGATCGGTCAGAGTGCCCCCAGCGTTGGGCCGTTGGTCGCAAATGTAATAAAAAAGGACACATTGCTAAAGTTTGCCGCTCAGCCTCAAAAGAATCGAAGGAAGCAGGTACAGAGGACATGGACATTGACATTCAGAAGTTTCATCGGGCCAGGCTCCCGACGCATCGGCACACAAACTCTTTATCGAGGTGTCGGTTCGGTCGCGCCAATTACAACTGCAAGTAGATACGGGCGTGGCAGTTTCTTTGTTGAATGCACAAACTTACTCCGGCCTTGGGTCGCCCCCGTTGGCGCCAGTTTACCGGCGTCTACGCGGTTATGGTAAACAGTTCATTCCCCTACTGGGTCAATTCACTACCGACGTGACTCACAAATCAGTCACTCGGCCCATTACTTTTATTGTTGTCAGTGATGCGAGCTCCGCTAACCTTTTGGCTTGGATGCCTTTCAAGCTTTCGGTTTTTCTATCGCTGACACCATACAGTTGGTCTCCGAAGACGTTCCCTATCAATCGTTGGAATCTTTGATCTCAGACTTTCCAGATATCTTTGAGGAGGGCCTGGGGCGTGTTTCAGATTTTGAAGCTCACTTAACGTTGAAGGCGTCGGCTCGCCCGCGTTTTCTACGGGCGAGGCAGATCCCGTTGGCTCTCCACACTCAGGTAAAAGAAGAGCTAGACGGGCTGACAGCCCTAGGGGTCGTTCTTCCCATTTCTTTTAGTGAGTGGGCTTCGCCCCTCGTTATTGTCAGGAAACCCTCGGAAAAATTGCGGTTTGTGGCGATTTCAAGGCCACCATTAATTTCCAATTGGTGGTGGACACCTATTCTTTGCCTCGTGTGGATGAACTGTTTTCTTCCATGGCGGGACGCCAATATTTTTCGAAAATCGATCTTTCGGAGGCTTATCATCAGATACCACTTGATGAGGACTCCAAACGGCTGGTGGTCGTCAACACCCCGTTTGGCCTTTACCAATACCAGAAGGCCAAACAGGTTCCTCATGCAGCACTATAGAAACAGAACTTCGCCTGGGTCTCAACTTTTTTACCATTTTGAAGAGAAATGAAGGACGAGAGATTGGGTTCAATGTCTGTTCCACTTCCTCCCTTATGACATCTTGATTGCTAGCCGTGCAATCCAAGTGCCTTCTGAACTTCCTCTCTCACTATCTGACGAAGAACACTTGTGAAATGAGTTGCTTCCTCCATCACAGACATCAATATGATGTTTTGAAGCAGTTCAACTTTCTTGCATGTAATTCTTTTTTGATGCATTGTCTCGATATACTGGCACCATTTTATGAAGTCGTCTGCTGTTGAAACCTCCTTCAGGAGTAGGGCTCGATACATGTCCTCAGCAACACTCATCATGAGATGTGCAACCTTATCTTCCTCCTTCATTCTAGGATCCACTATTTTACACAGCTCCAAGATGTCTTGAATGTAGGATGCTATCGTTTCTCCTAGACGCTGTGCCCTGCACTTTAATTCATCTTCAGCCTTGCACTTCTGTCGTTGTGTGTCGCTGAAATACTTGTGCAGTTCCACCTGGAATACTTCCCAGCTTGTGAACTTCTCCTTGTTGTTCTCATATCATTGCTTGGCAGTGCCCTTCAAGTAGAAAAATACGTTAGACAAACACACGGTGTCATCCCATTTGTTAAATTTGGCTATACACTCATATACCTTCATCCACTTGTTTGGATCTTGGCCATCATCACCAAAGAACCTGGAAGAACATCTCATGAGGTGGCACACAGTTGCCGTCATTGTGACATCCTCTTCTTCTTCTGTCTCTGATAGATTGTGATCTGTTGAATATGGCTCAAACTCGGGTTTCTCATCACGTAAACGGCGGCTCTGTCGTGGCCTGATGGGAGCCACTGTGTCGTCGATAACGTGTGGTATCACAAGTTCCAATACCCAGCGTCTGCTCCAGAATAATGTCACATAGAGGAAGGTGTAAGTAGATGAATGATGAACACTAACTTCACTTAATGAAGGTTTATTCAGCACTTGCATGTACAAGAGTGCGGAGCAAACTGCCTCTGGTCAGAACACATACAGTATACATACAGCTACAGAACATTTCAGTACAATGATTCTTGCCATTTGTGGATACTTCTAGAATATCCTCGAACCGCATATAGATGTTAAAATTTTACAGTTAAGGTCAGTTTTGAGCTCACGACCCTCCGTGCAACAATCTAGTACCTTAACCACTACACTACAGCGACTATGCTACTCAGCTTCTTCTGCAACAATATTATATCTATTATCTATTGTCAGCTAAAAACTTACGAATTTGGAGAAGTCAATTTGCTATTGACTCACCTTGTGGCAATATAAATAGAGCTGTTTCACCTTGGAAGGAATGTGTGTGACAGTGTCTCTGTGTCAACTCCCTGGAATAATAAAGAAAAAAAATAAAAAAAAAATAGAAAAAGTGAAGAGAAAATGTGCTGAGTGAGAAGATTAAATTATAAGTGACTGATAAACTGTGAATTAATTTGTTCTAAAATGTTCTAGAAAGAATAATAGGGCACCACATTGTTGTCTGAAGTGCTTGGAGAAGTAGTACCAGGCCATATCAGTGTGTGCAGTGACAGTAGGTGATGGACTTTCTACCACTGGCATTTGGGATGCTACTGAAGAAATGATGAAAATTGTTATAATTCATCAGACTATTTTAAAGAAAACTGGCTGGTCTGCAGAGACAGGTCGAGGATATAGAATCAGTGCGTATTGGGAATGTCCGTGTTACTGATAAGTCACATATATGTTCAGTATTTAATAATCACTTTCTGAATACAGCAGGTGAACTAAATAGAAACCTAGTCCCAACAGGGACTCTTACCTGAAATGCTGCTCCATGATACTGACAAGAGGGAGATTGAGTTAATAATTAAATCACTAAAGACCAAGAACTCTCATGGATATGACAGGGTATCTAGCATACTACTGAAGTATTGTTCTATGTATGTTAGCCCAGTACTTAGCCATATCTGTAACTTTTCCTTTAGGAGGGGTCAGTTTCCTGACCGATTAAAGTACTCGGTAGTGAAGCCACTTTATAAAAAGGGAGACAGGGATAATGTTGACAATTTTAGACCTAGTTCTATGCCATCAGTGTTTGCTAAAGTTATCGAGAAGGTTGTATATACAAGGTTACTGGAGCATTTAAATTCACATAATTTGCTGACAAATGTACAGTTTGGTTTTAGAAATGGCTTAACAACTGAAAATGCTATATTCTCTTTTCTCTGTGAGGTTTTGGACGGATTAAATAAAAGGTTGCGAACACTAGGTGTTTTCTTTGATTTAACGAAGGCTATTGACTGTGTTGACCACAAAATATTACTGCAGAAGTTGGACCATTATGGAGTAAGGGGAGTAGCTTACAATTGGTTCGCCTCTTACTTTAAGAACAGAAAGCAGAAGGTAATTCTCCACAATACTGAGAGTAGTAGTGATGTTCAGTCCCCCACTGTTAAGTGGGGCGTTCCGCAAGGGTCGGTGCTGGGGCCACTGCTGTTTCTTATATAAATAATATGCCTTCTAGTATTACAGGTGATTCAAAAATATTTCTGTTTGCTGATGACACCAGCTTGGTAGTGAAGGATCTTGTGTGTAATATTGAAACAGTATCAAATAATGTAGTTCATGAAATAAGTTCATGGTTGTGGAAAATAATTTGATGCTAAATCACAGTAAGACTCAGTTTTTACGGTTTCTAACTCACAATTCAACAAGAACCAATATTTTGATCAGACAGAATGGGCATATTATAAGTGAGACAGAACAGTTCAAGTTCCTAGGTGTTCGGATAGATAGTAAGCTGTTGTGGAAAGCCCATGTCCAGGATCTTGTTCAGAAACTAAATGCTGCTTTATTTACCATTAGAAAAGTATCTGAAATAAGTGACAGTTCAACACGAAAAGTAGTCTATTTCGCTTATTTTCATTCGCTTATGTCGTATGGTATTATTTTTTGAGGTAATTCTTCTGATTCGAAAAGGGTATTTTTGGCTCAAAAACGGGCTGTTCGAGCTATATGTGGTGTAAGTTCGAGAACCTCTTGTCGACCCCTATTCAATAGTCTGGGAATTCTGACATTGCCCTCACAGTATATATTTTCTTTAATGTCATTTGTTGTTAGCAATATTAGCCTATTCCCAAGAGTTAGCAGCTTTCACTCAGTTAATACTAGGCAGAAATCAAATCTGCATGTGGAAAGCACTTCCTTGACTCTTGTGCAGAGAGGAGTGCAGTATTCTGCTACATTCATTTTCAATAAGCTACCACAAGAACTCAAAAATATTAGCAGTAGCCCAAACTCTTTTAAGTCTAAACCGAAGAGTTTCCTCACAACTTCTATTCTGTTGAGGAGCTCCTGGAAGAGCTAAAAAATTAAGCAAATTCCAGTGTTACATTATTGATTTTCTTTATTTAAACTTATGACTTGTCACCTGAATATGTTTTTTATATTTCATTTTATCTTTTTCTACTATCGTGTTTTAATTTCATGTATTGACTCGTTCCATGACCATGGAGACTTCTCCTTAATTTGGTCCCACAGAACAATAAATAAATAAATAAAAATTGAATATTCAAAGATAGCCATGGAATGCAAGATACATTATGTGTATTATGAAAAGTATAAGAATATAATTAAAATTTATTCTAGTATGCATGGGGTTTGAAGATATTTGTGTGATTGCAAGGAACTGAGAGAACTGATCAATAATGAATACCCAATGCAACTTTTAATTAATTTGAAAGATATTTGTGAGAACTGAAAGACATAGCTATTCTGTAGAATTCATAAAAACTCAGAGGACTTCAGTTTTGGATTCTGTGTAGGGGAGAATTTATCCAAGTATGCAGTCAGATGTAGATCCAAGGCCAAAATTTTAATTAAATATCTGTCGCACTTATTTTGGGAATGAAATATTAGGCCCTTGTTTTGGGTAGTTTTGTTTAAGATGGAACTGAGTTACTCTTTGAGTGCTCAGGCTCAAGGGTACGAGGACATGTAAGCAGACAGTTTAATTTTATTTCTGTACTCCTAAATAGAAGAAAAACCACCCGAAGTTCAGGAATTGGTAAATCCGGGGACTATCTTGTCAGATGGGACCAGCATAGTGTGACTGCAGAGGAGGACAGACAATGGATCACCTCTGCCCTGCTCATGTTGCCCTGAGCCATCATGTGATGATGAGCTGATGAGGGATGAAGGTAGCACAGTTGCTGTTCTGGACAAAGTTCATTTAGATTTTTCCTGCTTTGTTTGGTTATGTAAACTATGTAAATTGTGCATTACTGTATGTAAATTGCTATTTTATCAGTATCCCATAATACTACACACATATGTAATATAGAATTTTGTACAGCTTCTGTCTCAAGAAAATAATATCTACATACAAATTATTTGACTTTTCCTATATCATTATGTACCCCTGTACAGTGTATGATTCACAGGACCAATAAATATACAATACATGATTTCTCAAAGACATTGGAAGCCTCTTTGAAAAATGTAATGTTTCTGGATGATCAGACAGAAGAATAATCTGTTTGCTGTGCATCAGAATATTAGAGAACAACAAAGCAAAGCGAGTGCCATGTAAATATGAGAATCCGTAAGTTAAACATAGAGGACTGTAAATTAGCCCATTTCTGCAAGAAAAATATAGTGGAAAGAGGAAGAAGTTCAGATTTGAAACTTATTGACAGATCAAAACCGTGTATTGGATCAAAATACAATTTAATCTGCAAGGACATTTCCAATTTGTGCATCATCTACTGCAGAGTAAAAATTTATTCTGGGAGCACAAATCTATTGACTACCATCTGCTTAGATCAGCAAATGGAAGCCTATGTTTGTGAGTTGCTGCTACTGGAAAACTCATTTATAATCATTACAGTATAAAGATCCCCATTGGAAAAACTTTCAAATATTCTTAGAAAAACTCAATGCTGCAGTCACTTGAGTGGAGCTGACACATTAATGATTCAGTCATTATAATGGAGCTGGATGAGGTATTTGAAGTAAAATAGAAAGGAAGTGGCACTGGAAATGAGAGAATTTACATGAGGGAGTTCAAAAGAGTCTCTCTACAAAATATTTTAATTTTAATTTTCTAAGAGACCCAGATAAAAGAAACTGTTCGGCTATGTTACTTGTAAGATTAGTTCTGATTTTTCCACCTGAATCACCCAGGAAAGTGCTAAACTAATATTTTTGTAGCTAAGTACTAGTGGTACCCCAATATTTTTGTAGATGAGTACTTTATCAATGACATAAATGCTTATCCTATAATGAAGGGCCTCTCTGACCATGATACACAATCTGCTATACTAAATAACTTATTTGATTAGAAAGAAGTAACAGAATCAAAAACAGAGTAATTAATGAATAGACAACAGAAATTTTCAAGGCAGCCATACAGGAAGCTTGCTAGAGGGATGTGTAAAATGTGACAGAAGTCAGTTTCAAATTTAATCATTTATAGATGGACTTCTATCAATATGTAATACTTGCTTTCACAAAGGAACAGCAAAGTATTGCTCTAATAATACACCAAGATAGCCCTGGATTAGAACAGGAATCAAAAGAAAAAGAAATTGTGTGAAAATGATTAGCACAAGCAGAATAGTAGGACTGATTACATGCTACAATAAATAGACAAACTCTGCTGCAAGGAGGAAAATATGAAAAAAAAGACCTCTGTACACTGTCTGAAATCAATAATTCAATAATTTTGATAACAAAATTAAATCTATATGTAGGCAATAGTTAAAAGAGAAAATGCAGATTGAAATATGATCATTGAACCTTTTAAACATACATTGTTAGGGAGAAGATGTGCAATCTTGTAGTAACATGGTTCATGTTTTCCGTCGCCCTTCACGTAGCGTAGACCGGGAACTGTCTCCTAGGCATGCCCAATGTGAACTGACTGGACACAGCCCGTGCTGCCTGAGTTGTTGTTGTTGTTGTTGTTCCGCCGGCAGAGGTCGCGGCCGAATTCTTGCGTGCCCTCTGGTGGACGGGACTCTACTTGCGGCAACTACCGTCCGTGACGCGCTGTGCTGATGTGCGCCTCCCGCTATCTTTCAGGTGGCTACTGCACTCCTTCTCCTTCGGGGGGTGAAGCCACTGTGATCCACTGCATCGGAAGGTGGAGTGTCGTGGCTGAGCGATGACCTCCATGTCCATCGGAAGGCTGGAGTCGAGGGGATCTGCCAACCCTCGAGCTGGAACCTTCGAATATGGCTGGAAGTGACCCACACGAAGAGGCCCCCGTCGTCCCACCACCAGAGCCCGGGACAGAACGGGAGACAAGCTGTTGAACTCCGGATCCTGGTCCACCTCGGGAGGGGCAAGACCCAGTGGCGGGGACGATGGGGGAGGGATGACCACAGGTGAACCAGCCTCCTGAGAAACTGGGCCTGCGAGGGGGGCCAGCTCTCGCTGGGGCATCTCGAATGATGGCGATGCCGGTGCTGGAGCTACTGGAGGCTGCCAAGGCTGAGAACCATCGCAGTGCGGCTGAGTCATAGGGGGGGGAGGGGCGGTAGCATCCCCTGAGAAACCAACACGGGTGCCGGCAATGGGGAAGCCAGTGCCCGAGGGGTCAGAGGGTGGGTGCCCAAACGTGGACGTAGCTTATTTTGGTGACGACGTACCTCCCAGTCCCCCGCCTGCAAGGTATAGAGCCGGTGGCCATTTCAGCGCAGGACGGAGGCCCGGCCTGGAGGTCGGGATGACCACCCCTGCTGAATGAGGTGAACTACTTGCCAGAGTACCAGGTCAGTTGCCGTTTCCCTGGCGACTCTAGAACTAGTGATCAGGAAGCCATCAACTGCTTAGCGGGACACCACATCCAAATGAAAACACATAATCTCCTCTCGATCGAACTTAGGATCCAGCCCACCGGAAGATGGGAAAGAGCGTCTGCGTTGGCATGCTGTCCGGTAGGGCAAAAATGAATGTCATAATGGTACTTAGAGAGGAACAAGGCCCAGCACTGTAGTCTGTGGGCTGCCCTATCTGGAATCTGAGAGGCGGGGCCAAATAATGATATTAACGGCTTATGGTCAGTGATTAACTGAAACTTCATGCCATATAAGAAAGGGTGAAACTTGGTAACAGCGTAGATAATGGCCAAAGCCTCTTTTTCCACCTGGGAGTAATGGGCCTGCGTGGGACTAAGAGTTTTAGACGCAGACGCCAGTTTCTGCTCGGAACCATCTGCGTTGCGATGGGCCAGGACTGCCCCCGCCCCATACTGCGAAGCATCTGTAGCCAGGACCAACGGCTTATGGGGGTCAAAAGTAGCCAAACACGGCGCTGACGTGAGGAGGCCTTTCAACGAGGTGAATGCTCGCTCGCATGCAGGCGACCAATCAAAAGGAACACCCTTGCGCACAAGGCAGTACAGGGGGCGGGCTATGGTGGAAGCCCTGGGATTGAACTGGTGGTAATAGACAATCTTGCCTAAAAAAGCTTGTAACTCCTTTAGCGAAGCGGGCCGCGGAAGGTCGATGATACCTTGGACCAAACTTCCTAGCGGCTGGATGCCGTGCCGAGAGATGGTGTAGCCCACATTCTCAATGGACAGTTGGAAGAAGTTTGGCTTGCGCAGGTTGTAACGCAAACCCACGGACCTGAATTTGAGAAAGAGGGTGCGAAGGTTGTGCAAGTGTTCCTTCGTGCTGCGGCCTGTGACAATTATGTCATGCAGGTAATTAATACAGTGAGGGATTGTTGACATGACATGCTCAAGATAACACTGGAATATCACCGGGGCACTGGATATTCCGAAGGCTGATGTCTGGAGGGCCCACGATAACCAACCAGTATGTTTCCACTGCGGACAACCGGGACATGTGGTGCGCTATTGTTGAGAAAGGCGGCAAATATTTGTGACGCCCACACCAGAAGACAGCAGATCGACCTTAGCCAGTGCCAACTCTGGGACGATGGAGTGTGTGGAAACTATGTGTGCTGGATGAAGTGATCATTCCTGCAGTCAGTGCTAGAAAAGTAGCTGTCATGTGTCACGCCATGCATCAACCCACGGATCTTGTAGTGGAATGTAAGAGAAGCATACCACTGGTCAATCCAGCCTCCGTCATCTCGTTTAAGCATGGATAGTTAACTTTCAGCGAGAACCGCGGATCCTTCCAAGATGCTTGTGTGAAGCAAATGCTGAGCTGTTAATTGAAGAACAGCTGAGACTTATAGAAACCCCCTATGTCGAGTCTGTGGGTGAAATTATCACTACCACTATGAGGCAAGATCTTCTAGCTCAACTATCACCAGAAAGAACAACAGAAGAAGCCACTTGCCATTCTTCAAGAGTTCTCTGAATGCTTCAATCCACAGGTGAGGACTGGAGACCATCAACCAATAAACCAGAGAGCATATCATGTGTCAGCAATGAAACGTCAAATAATTCGCAATGAGGTAGAGAAAATTATGAAGAATGACACCATTCAGCCTTTGCAGAGCCCATGGTCATAACCAGGTTTTTTGTCAGGAAGAAGGATGGCAGTTGGCACTTTTGTATTGATTACAGGAAGCTTAATAAGATAACTAAAAAGGACATTCACCCTCTTCCACAAATTGATGATACACTAGATTGTCTGAAGGGAGCTAAGTTTTTCTCAACCATGGACAAGCACTCAGAATACTGGCAAACCAAAGTACTTGAGGCTGATCATGAGAAAACTGCATTCATCACCCCTGAGGGCCTGTATGAGTTTAAGGTAATGCCGTTTGGTTTGTGTAATGCACCAGCAACTTTTGAACGAATGATGGATAATCTTCTAAGTCACCTGAAGTGGATGACGTGTCTTTGTTATTTAGATGACATTGTAGTGTTCTCAGAGACATTTTATGAACACATAAAAAGACTGAGGGCCATTCTTAAGTGTCTCCAACAAGCCAGACTGAAACTTAATCCAAGAAAGTATCTCTTTGGAGCAAAAGAAATCAGTATACCTGGACACCTTGTGTTAAACAAAGGTGTGCAGCCAGACCCAGAAAAGATGAGAGTTATAATGGAATTTCCTATTCCTAAAAGTTTTAGGGATGTGAGAAGCTTCCTCTGATTCTGTTTTTATTACTGTCATTTTATCAAAGACTTTTGTATCAAAGCCAGGCCACTCCAAGAGTTGTTAAAAGCTGACGCTAAATTTATCTGGGGTGGCGCTCAAGAAGATTCTTTTGATGTGCTGCGTAAAGCTCTGACGACTAACCCTGTACTTGGTCTGTATGATGAGAGAGCAACTACAGAACTACACACAGATGCCAATGGGTATTGGATCGGTGCTGTTCTAGTGCAGATTTCAGATGGAAAAGAGAAGGTTATAGCCTATGCTTCTAGGATGCTTACAAAAGCCGAGAGAAACTACTCAACTACAGACAGAGACTGTCTTGCTGTGACCTGGGCCATGTGCGAGTTTCAACAGTATCTCTATGAAAGGCCATTGTTACAGATCATCATTCACTTTCTTGGTTGACAACTCTTAAGGATCCAACAGGATGACTCACAAGGTAGGCACTATGTCTTCAAGAGTATGACATTACCATAGTGTACAAAAGTGGAAGAAAACACCAAGATGCCAACTGTCTCTCAAGAAACCCTGTGCAAGACCATCGAGACTTTGATGAAGACAGTGACTGTCTCACTGCACTCCAGGATCTCTCTGCTGAGCAGAAGGAGGATGCCAAGGTATCTCAAATTATGCTTGCCCTGAATCAGTCAAAGGATGTGAAAGGACAATTTAAGGTAGTTAATGGATTACTTTGCAAGAAAAACTTTGATCCATTTGGAAAGAGGTGGCTACCAGTGATTCCTAAACACAGGAATCTGTTCTACAGAAATTCCATGACACACCTGAGGCCAGATATTTAGGATTTATTGAGACATACGATAGGATCTGCAAGAGATTTTTCTGGCCAGGCTTATTTAGGAGTGTTCGTCACTGTCGAGAGTGCCAGAGGAGAATGGCAAACCAGCTGGCTGACTCACACCAATTCCACCAGCTGAAACATCTTTCCAGCATGTTGGGATTGACCTCCTCAGACGATTTCCAACGTCTGCTAGTGGCAATAGATGGATTATTGTTTTCACTGATTATCTGACGTGCTATGCCATTACAAAAGCCACAAGAGCTGAAGCATTTGCAGACATTGTATGAAAACACGGTGCCCCAAGGTCATTAATTGTGGATAGAGGGAAAGTTTTTCAGTTGAATCTTGTGACAGAGATAGGCCATCAGTGCAACATTACTGATCACATGGATGACTGCCTACCATCCGCAAACTAACGGGTTTACTGAATGCCTTAATAAGACCTTGGCCAACATGCTATGAGTGTTCATCAATGTTGAGCAGAGCAACTGGGATGACCTTTCATGATGTTTGCCTACAACACCACCAAACAAGATACTACAGGATTTATGCCATTTTTCCTGGTGCATGGGCATGAGGCAATGACAATGATGGACACTGTGTTTCTGTTACATCCTGATGATATGGACAGCGATTACATCGGCCAGATGTTAACCAGAGCTGAGGAAGCTTGGCAGTTAGCTCAACTCTGCACACTGCAGCCTCAAGAAAATGATCGCCGAAGGTATGATGTGAGCAACCGGCTTGTTGTCTATCAGCCTGGAGACCTCATCTGGATCTTCACTCCTGTTTGTAAGGTTGGTCTCTCTGAGAAGCTCCTCAGGCGCTACTTTGGACCTTATAAGCTTGTAAGACAGTTGTCTGATGTTACTTATGAAGTTGAAGATTTCGACCCCAACACAAGAGGACAAAAGATCAGAGATATGGTTTATATCCTTCAAATGAAGCCCTATAATGATCCTGCAACCCCGGGGAAATTCGAAACTCCAGCAACAGGCAACAAGCAGAAAGGTAATGAAGAACGTAGTGGCAAGGGAAGTTCTAAGAATATCACCGCCAGGGTGAAGATCAGTCATCAGGAGTCAGAGTATGCAGGACGAACGACTCATTCCCAGACTAAGAGGACGTAACACTGAGACGCTGTTCTCTTAAGGAGGTTGCAGAAGACACTGAGTAGTACTGTCACCGTAGTGTAGTGGTTAAGATACTAGGTTGTTACATGCAGGGTCATGAGTTCAAAACTGACCTGAACTGTAAACTTTCAATTTCTATATGTGGTTTGAGGACATTCTAGAAGTATCCACAAATGGCAAAAATCATTGTACTGGGATGTTCTGTAGCTGTATATATACTGCAGCTGTAAATATACCGTATGTGTTCTGGCCGGAGGCAGTTTTGCTCTGTGCTCTTGTATGTTCAAATGCTGAATAAACCTTCATTACGTGAAGTTAGTGTTCGTCATTCATCTACTTACACCTTCCTCCACGTGACGATATTTTAAGCAAGGTACCTATACCCAAGGGCAAGGGTAGGCTGCAGTCCCCTCCCCTCCCCCCCCCCCCAGATTTTGGGGAAAGGAGAAAAAAATATATAGTGTGGTCAAGCGTTTTTCTTTCAAGAAAATGATTTAAAAATCAGTACTATGCAGGTTTTTAAGAGAGTCAGAGGTGGAACTTTATTATAGCTACTTACAAGTCACCAATCATCTTCCAAAATATTAAAAATGCTCCATACTGCCATTTCTTGTCCCCCCTCCTCCCCTACAAATTATTGTATGGGCGCCCTTGACTTTAAATTTTACAGTTGTAGGTTCAGAGCTTTGTGGGTCATTGCTTTAACATTTCTAAGTACTTTATATTCTCAATATTATTAATCACACTTGTTTAAACAGATTGTTTTCATCCATATAATTGGGTGTTGCTACCTTCTAACCAGTGTGTGCCTATTAAAATTTTTGTAGTGTTCTTCATTCCATAAAACATCATTATTAGTATTAAATTATAACCACTATCTTCAGTATGTCCATCTTTACATAAATCTTCTAATTTTCAGTGCTCCTTCCTTCCCATTTGACTTTAAATACAATAAATATAACCATCATTTCTCATCCAGCTCCATTATAATGACCACAACATAAATCTGCCAGCTCCAGTCAAGTGACTGCAGTTTAGGGTAACAGCCCATCCAGTAGTTGTCTTACTCATTTTTGACAGCATCCCAAGCATGACTGAAACATTTATTTTAAACAGCTTCATCCAGTGCCTCTCATATCTGCTTAATGGCTCTACAAATGTGATTGTGATGAGTCTGTGAAAAATTTGCATTTACACAGTGATGCTTACTTCACATGCATCTTACGTTCTTACAGGGTATAGCAAAAATGTGTGGCAAACATTTAGGAAACATTCCTCACACAGAGGAATAAAGTATCAATGAATATAGTCAATTTTTGGAAATATAATGTAATAGGATAGAGAAAAAAACCTGCTCACCAAGCAGTGGCAGAATAAAATATGTATAAAGGTACTGAAATCTGCAAGCTTTTGGAGCCAGTGGCTCTTTCTCCTAGAAGAAGGTTCAAAGAGGAAGGAATAGGGGTGAAGGTACAGAAATGGTGGAGAGTTTGGAATAGTCACCCAGAACCCCAGGTATTAGGAGACTTGCCACACAGGATGAGAAAGAAAGACTGAATGTTGGGGATGCATTGAATGAGATCTGAAAACCTGAGGGTTTAAAGCTGGAAGTTAGGGTAATATGGAAGGCAGAGATTACTGACAAAGCATCACGCATGAGCTAATAAGAGCGGAAACTAAATGCATTGTATGCAGAGGAGAAGATAGTGGCAGCCAAGGAAAAATGGGCAGGTCAGAAAATAAAAAATACAGAAAACTAAAAGGGAGTGAAGAAAAGAATAGTTGCTGAGAAGAAATGCTGAGATCCAAGAATCTAACGTAAATTAAGGCTAGGTTGGTGCTGAGAAACAACCAAGAACATGCTGAAACACCAATTCCCAACTGCAGAGTTCTGAGAAACAGGTGTGGGGGGAAGAATCCAGATGGCTTGTGTGGTGAAACAGGCACTGAGGTCATTATAGTCATTCTGTAGAGCATGCTCTGCAACTGTGTGGTAGTCATGCCAGTGTAAAAGGCCAAACAGCATTTATATATGTAGCAGCTGATACAAGACTTGTTGATTCACAGGTGGTTCTCCCTTCAATACTATATGTTTTGTTAGTTACAGGACTAGTCAGCTGGTATTAGGAGGGTGTATAGGGTAAGTGTTACAGTGGGGAAGTTCATAGGAATAGGAGGCACAGGATGGGGCAATGAATGCAGAAGGAACATAGAGTCTGAAAATGATACTGCAAAGATTGAGAGGGTGACGGAAAGCTATTCCAGGTGTTGTAAGCAAAATCTCAGATAGAAAGAAAGAATGGACCTCATATCAGGGCATGATTTTAGGAAGCCATAGCCTTGTTGCAGTAGCTGATTAATCATTTCAGACCAGGAAAATACTGAGACAAGAAGTGTATTCTTAAAATCATTTTTTCTTTTTGGAGGCCAGAGGGGTCAGCCATACTAGATTTGGATGTGATGGCCAGGGAAATCTGCTTCTGAACTAGGTTGGTGGGGTAATTACATCTAGTGAAGGCTGAGGTGAGAATCACAGTTTATTGCTGTAAGGAGTTGACATCTGAAGAAATATGTTTACCTGGAATGCCAAGGCTGTACAGGAGAGAACATATACATGGAAAGGATGGCAACTGCCAAAATGTAAGTACTATTGTTTGTTAGTAGGTTTAATGTGAACAGAAGTGTGTAGCTGACCCTCAGTGATGAAAGTAACAGGGAATTTGGAATAGGATCATTTGATATTTGATTGGAAAATTCCAAGAATTTTAACACATCAGCCTCTGAGTTCATATGGCAAAGATACCATCAATGTACCTAAACCAAACCAGGGCCTGCAGTTGTTACAAAGTATAAAGTTGATTAAGGTAAGCAGGAAGGCCTTCATAGTTTGGAAACAGCGAATGTTCTGCAGCAGACAGACCATGTACATGGGGGATTTTGGTATAGAGGGAAGTGGGATCAGTGTGAAAAGCAAGGTAAACGGTGCAAGTGGGACAGGCACAGATTTCAGACAATGTAGGAAACAATTGGAATCTTTAATGTAGGAGGGAAGTCTTTGTACTGTGGGTAGCAGGTGTTGATCAACTTAGAGAGGTGCACATCCAGTGAGTGCTTTGAAGCCAGCAGTTAGGAGACAACCAGGGTGATTGGGCTTGTGGATCTTAGGAAGAAGGTAAAAGGTAGGGTGTGTGGTTTTGGTAGATTAAAAGTTCTATGGATTGAGATGTTAGTCCTTGTGAGAGGCCTGAGGTTTTAAAAAGGGACAATAGGTCAATTCCCATCACAGGGATGTGATCTTGATGGCAGATGCTGTATGTACAGCTGGCATAGACCCTCGCTTACATACTCCAGTCAGTCAAGTACCACAGTGGTAAATCTCTTGTCCACTGGGAGGATAATGATGGAGTCCTCAGTTTTTATGGGACAAAGAGCCTGGAGTTCTGCAGTGGACAGGTTAAGGTCATGCTGTAGGGACCTGTGGGAGTTACGAATTCTTAGAAGACTTGTATGGGATGATTTCGAGGGAGTTGTGGCGAATCATGTTGGGACCATGGTTGGAACTGTTCAGGGCAGGATTCAGTATCAGATTTACTGCTGGAAAGGCTTTGGGATTGGGTTGCAACAAGATATTTCCAGTTGACATTACAGGTGAGGGGAAGTAGGTCCTCCACCAAAGCAGAATGATTAAATGCACATTTAGGCCTGAAAGTGAGACCCTTGGATAATAGAGTTTCAGGACACTGTACTGTTGTGACTGGGTCCAGTGATAATGAGTTATCTTTGCTCTGGGAGGCAGAATAGAAGGCTAACGGATGTTAAGAAGATTGGCCAAGCTCAGTTTGTAGGAGAGGAGTTTTGGTTGACGGTGTGGCTGTTTAGGGAGCTGGAGAGGGAAAGGAAGGGAAACACCACTGTTGAGGTGGTTTAGGAGAAGGTCTGCAGAAACCTGCCTGACCCTTGCACCAAGAAATATTGACCAGGCTGCTGCATGGGGCAATGGAGTTATGGAGTTTATAGTCCACCTAACAGAAAATCAGTGGTACCTGGCAGAATTTTGTTACTGTTTTTATTTTTTGTATTGTCTAAGTCCTGGACACGTAAAATAAATAAATAAATAAATAAAATAATTTCATGCCACTACAACATTTCTTGTACTGCATTTAGTTATGTTTCTTACCCAACATTTTAATCTTCAATCCAATGTCCATTTACTAATTATGTCTTCAAAAATGACTGTGATATTCACATTGTAATTCCCTATCTATCTTATTTCCTATAACAAACAGATTCATTAAAATGACCACTAGATTTATTACATACTCTACAATCATGACTATGATACTTTGCTTTAGATTTATGCTTACACTCTGCTACTCTGAACCAGCAATCCTGTTATAACAACTTAGCTCCACATGCTGCAGATGAAAACAAATGAACACGAATAACATGTTTTCATTACATAACTATTTTAATTCTCTCAACTTTACTCTTTTCATTAAACAATAAATGGATAACTAAGGATATTTATCTGCTGGTAATTACATAATGTAGATATATGTGTATAGATCTTACCTAATAGCTCTTGAAATGAATAAATCTCTTTCCAGTTCTGTCACTGGTCATGTGTGGGATGTCACATTTGCAATATTTTTAGATGCTCTCCAGATGAAATCTTATAGCAACCTCCCAAATCTTCAGTCTATACTTCCTACCTTCCCGTACCTTTACATAAAATTGTAATAGGGATCAACATAAATGTCATTTCCACCCTTTTTATTGCTCACATTGCATGTAGTCCAGATTGCTCTACACACCAGTACCTCTAATACCCAGAAGCATATCCTCTTGCATTGATGCATGCCTATATTCATCATGGAATACTGTCCACAAGTTCATCAAGGCATTGTTGGTCCAGATTGTCCCATTCCCCAATGGCAATTCAGCATGGATCCTTCAGAGTGGTTGATGAGTCACGTCATCCATAAACAGCCCTTTTCAAACTATTCCAGGTATGTTTGATAGTGTTCATGTCTGCATAACATGCTGGCCTCTCTAGTCAAGTGATGTCATTATCCTGAAGGAAGTCATTCACAAATGTGTACAATGGGGACGCAAATTGTCATCCATGAAGACGAAAGCCGCGCCAGTATGCTGCTGCTATGGTTACACTATCGGTCGGAGGATGGCATTTGGCATCTTCCATGACCAACAGCGGCGTACATCAGCCCCACATAATGCGACTCCAAAACATCAGGGAACCTCCACTTTGCTGCACTCACTGGACAGTGTGTGTAAGGCATTTGGCCTGACCAGGTTGCCTCCAAACACATCTCAGACGATTGTCTGGTTGAAGGCATATGCAACACTCATCGGTGAAGAGAAAGTGATGCCAATCCTGAGTGGTCCATTTGGCATGTTGTTGGGCCCATCTGCACTGCACTGCATTGTTTCATGGTTGCAAAGAAGGACTTTGCCATGGATGTCAGGAGTGAAGTTGCACATCATGCATCCGATTGTGCACAGTTTGAGTCATAACCTGTCGTCTTGTGGCTGCACAAAAAGCATTATTCAACATGGTGGCATTGCTGTAAGGGTTCCTCTGAGCCATAATCCATAGGTAGTGGTCATCCATTGTAGTAGTAGCCCTTGGGCAGCCTGAGCGAGGCATGACATTGACAGTTCCCTCCATATCTGAACAACATCACATTTGTTCACTCCAAGATGCCTGGACACTTGTCTTGTTGAGAACTCTTCCTGGCACAAAGTAACAATGTGGACATGATTGAACTGTGATATTGACCGTCCAGGCATGGTTGAACTGCTGACAACACAAGCCGTGTACCTCCTTCCTGGTGGAATGACTGGAATTATTGGCTATCGGACCCCCTCCGTCTAGTAGGCGCTGCTCATGCCTGGTCGTTTACATCTTCGGGCGGGTTTAGTGACATCTCTGAAGAATCAAAGGGACTGTGTCTGTAATTCAATATCCACAGACAATGTCTATCTCTGGCAGTTCGGAACTGGGGTGATGCAAAACTTTTTTTGATGTGTGTAATACTTTTTTTCTAAACATTGTACATTTATGTAACGTAGCAGGTCTGACACATTACAGGATCCACTTTCAGTATACCTTCCTCTTACAACAGGCAGTAATTCATCTAATAAATTGTGTTAATACATATTCGTAATTTGATGATCAATTCTGATAACAATTCACATTTAGATGCTTATTGTAATAATATTTCAGACCAATGCACACTTTAATCGAACAATGGAAAATCCAGGTAGGAATATCAACAATGTAGGAAAAGATAGATTGCTGCTTACCATAAAGAAGACATGTCAAGTTGCAGACAGGCACAATTAAAAGACACTCACATGCACACTTTAGTTTCTCCACTAGTAATCAAACTTCCTTAACAGACACTGTGGTCAAATCTTAAGTAATTATAGTTCAAATCAGTTTTTTGATCATAGTATGTTTTGATACATTCACTATGACACAGAAATTCTTTCTTCAATGCTACTTGAAAGTTGTATAATGTTTCATATTTAATTCAACTGCTTCACCTCTTAAATGACCAACAGTAATTCTAATTCTCTGTACTTCCGTCATTTATTTATTTAATTGACAACACAGTATTGTGCAAATGTTGGATACATTTTGTAGCATTTGCGTTAGTTGCAACAGTAACACACTGAAGTGCCGAAGAAACTGGTATAGGCATGCATACTCAAATACAGGCAGAATACAGTGCTGCGGTCAGCAATGCATATAGAGGACAACAAGTGTCTGGCACAGTTGTTATAATGGTTACTGCTACTACAATGGCAGGTTATCAAGGTTTAAGTGAGTCTGAATGTGGTGTTATAGTCAGCACATGAGCGATGGGACACAGATCTCGTGGGAATCTTCCCATATGACCATTTCACAAGTGTGCCATGAATATCAGGAATCTGGTAAAACATCAAATCTCTGACATTGCTGAAATCTGAAAAAGATCCTGCAAGAATAGGATCAATGACAAGAATAGGATTAGTGTGACAGAAGTGCAACCCTTCCGAAAATTGCTGCAGATTTCAACGCTGGTCCATCAATAAGTGTCAGCGTGTGAACCATTCAATGAAACATCATCGATATGGGCTTTTGGAGTTGAAGGCCCAATCATATACCATTGAAACTGCACAACACAAAGCGTTATGCCTCGCCTGGATCTGTCAACACTGATATTGGGCTGTTGATGACTGAAAACATATTGCCTGGTCAGACAAGTCTCGTTTCAAATTGTATGAAGCTGATGGATATGTACAGATATGGAGACAACCTCATGAATCCATGGACCCTGCATGTCAGCAGCGGACTGTTCAAGCTGGTGGACGCTCTGTAATTGTGTGGGGCATGTGCAGTTGGAGTGTTATGGGATCCTTGATATGTTCAGATATGACTCTGATAGGTGACACATATGCAATCATCCTGTTTGATCACCTACATCCATTCATATCCATTGTCCATTTGGATGGATTTGTGCAATTCCAGCAGGACAATGTGACACCCCACACATCTGGAATTGCTACAGAGTGGCTCCAGAAACATTCTTCTGAGTTTAAACACTTCCACTGACCACCAATCTCCTCAGACTTGAACTGGTACACCATTAACCTACAAAACATGACTATTGCTAAAAACAAATGCTCCATTGTAATTATTTATTTATGTGCTTAGGTGTTATTGTTAGGTATTGCTTTACCTACAGGTACTTTACATTTATGGTTTCCTTGACATTTCTGTAGAACATCACACCTAGCTTCCTGAATATTCTGTGTCACTAGCTTGTTTCAGTTTTTACAACCGCTTTTGTCTGACTACACTCAAATTTCCACGTTCTTCCACATTTTCCAAATTAATTTTTTACATCTGCTGTTAATTCTCTATGTATAGTATTCATTTTGTCACTAAGGTCAGTTAATTTATCAGTCATAGACCCTAACTAAGATTATAATTTTTTATGGCCTGGGGACCCATACAAAACTTTTTCACTTTTATAGTTTTAAATATTGACAGTATTTGGAATAAGTGTAGTCATTGAGATAATGGTAGTTGTGGGGATGAAGAGAAATCATCTTTTAAAATGAACCAAATGACATGAAATAATAATAATAAATTTATGATACATCTTTGTGTATATATTTCCATGGGTCGAAAAATGTGTTTTGTGAACAGGATGTTTGTCCTGTCATGTACAGTGGTCTGATATCAGGGGCTGTCAGTAGGACCACATAACCTATAACCTTAACTTGACAATCATTTTCACTTACATTAAGCACATTAAGCTGTAGTAGGAATAGGTAAGTCACAATTCAAGATGACAATGACAAATATGTTTGTTGTTTTGGAAAGTCAGCTTGCACAATGGGCAGAGATAATGGTCTGTCACAGTGGTCATGGTTATTATCAATGACAATGCTGTATTCAAATTATCCAGTTAATAAATACTTTAAAACAAATTAAATGGTACTTGTAATAAGATTATATGAAAGGGGTGTCTCTTATTCATGATTAATAAGTTAGCCTCTTAAAATATAGGTATGACAGTTAAAAGTCTCTTTTACATTAAAATTATTCACAAATAGTAAGTTTTAGTGGAAAATCGGTATGTCAGAAGTCAGTTAAAAATACTTTTCTAAAAATAGCTCATTCACCCCTGACTACTTGCAAGTGTTAATAAAAAGGTATGTTGATTTGAGAAATAATATATGTGATGAATAGCTGCTAACTTGCCAACCTTAATTCTTTGAAACCAGAGTCCAATTTGTCTCATAATTTCTTGGCCTACCATGGAGTATCCCTGAATAATGGTGGTAATTCTTCTATTTTGCCTACTAACTACTGTAAAACCAATGCCATTAAAAACTTATCTGAAATATATCAGCTATGACATTTTAGTGCAGCCACTGTGTAGATCAGTCATTGAGCAGGTTGTGTATGTTACTATGATGAGGCTGTGATTGTGTTTCCCTGCTTACATAGCCAGACCCCTTGCTTAATGACCTCCCACACTTGTGTTTGAGAGCAAAGTCACTGCTCACAGTTTGAAATATACGAGGGCAGTTCAATAAGTAATGCAACACATTTCTTTTCTCGGCCAATTTTGGTTGAAAAAACCTGAAATTTCTTGTGGAATATTTTCAAACATTCCCGCTTCGTCTCATATAGTTTCATTGACTTCAGACAGATAGCAGCGCTGTACGGAGCTGTTAAAATGGCGTCTGTAACGGATGTGCCTTGCAAACAACGGGCAGTGATCGAGTTTCTTTTGGCGGAAAACCAGGGCATCTCAGATATTCATAGGCGCTTGCAGAATGTCTACGGTGATCTGGCAGTGGACAAAAGCACGGTGAGTCGTTGGGCAAAGTGTGTGTCATCATCGCCGAAAGGTCAAGCAAGACTGTCTGATCTCCCGCGTGCGGGCCGGCCGTGCACAGCTGTGACTCCTGCAATGGCGGAGCGTGCGAACACACTCGTTCGAGATGATCGACGGATCACCATCAAACAACGCAGTGCTCAACTTGACATCTCTGTTGGTAGTGCTGTCACAATTGTTCACCAGTTGGGATATTCAAAGGTTTGTTCGCGCTGGGTCCCTCGTTGTCTAACCGAACGCCATAAAGAGCAAAGGAGAACCATCTGTGCGGAAATACTTCCTCGTCATGTGGCTGAGGGTGACAATTTCTTGTCAAAGATTGTTACAGGCGATTAAACATGGGTTCATCACTTCAAACCTGAAATAAAATGGCAATCAATGGAGTGGCGCCACATCCACTCCCCTACCAAGAAAAAGTTTAAAGCCATACCCTCAGACGGTAAAGTCATGGTTACAGTCTTCTGGGACGCTGGAGGGGTTATTCTGTTCGATGTCCTTCCCCATGGTCAAACGATCAACTCTGAAGTGTATTGTGCTACTCTTCAGAAACTGAAGAAACGACTTCAGCGTGTTCGTAGGCACAAAAATCAGAACGAACTTCTCCTTCTTCATGACAACGCAAGACCTCACACAAGTCTTCGCACCCGAGAGGAGCTCACAAAACTTCAGTGGACTGTTCTTCCTCATGCACCCTACAGCCCCGATCTCGCACCGTCGGATTTCCATATGTTTGGCCCAATGAAGGACGCAATCCGTGGGAGGGGCGGATGATGAAGAAGTTATTGATGCAGTACGACATTGGCTCCGACATCGACCAGTGGAATGGTACCGTGCAGGCATACAGGCCCTCATTTCAAGGTGGCGTAAGGCCGTAGCATTGAATGAAAAATAGTGTTGTGTAGCTAAAAGATTGGGGAATAACCTGGTGTATTTCAATGCTGAATAAAACAACCCCTGTTTCAGAAAAAAAATGTGTTGCATTACTTATTGAACTGCCCTCATATGTCAGCATTGAGCCTGATGGTATTTGGATACAGTACAGCATCCCCTTTAGGGTAGGTTCTGGATCACTAGACAGCACAAAATCATCCATACTGCTGTAACAAAGCAAATGAGCTAATGTGCTCACAGTCCACCCTGAGAATGCCACCTGTGCTGCTTTAAGGACCGTACTCCCTCAGCATCTCACACGTGGAAGTCATCATGCCACCACTGAACACACTGCTCTCCCACCACAATTTGAATTTCTCCCTAATATAGGTTGTATAACAGTAATACTCTGGCAGAAAGGCACCAGTGTGGCATTTCTGCTTTTTGGGTGTGCAGGCTAAAATGAAACAGTCTACTTAACAATATTATGAAACAGAAAGTTGCTACTCACCATATATTTAAGATGCTGAGTCGCAGATAGGCACAACAAAAAGACTGTCAGAATATAAAGTTTTGGCCAACAAGGCCTTTTTAACAAAGTCCCTGTTGGCTGAAAGCTTATATTTTGACATCTTTTTGTTCGGCTTATATGCGACTCAGCATCTCCACTACATGCTGAGTAACAACTTTCCTTTTCATGATACTGTTACATTCCATCCTGGATTTTCCATTGTTTAAACTGTCTACTTATTTGTTCCCACACTTCTGCTACTGAGCACTCAAATAGCAGTTCAGATATTACTCAGGTAAAACAACCCACTAAAGGTACCTAAAATTAAAATCACCAAACAAGCACAACAGACATTTAACCAAAATTGGTAATATTTTGGCCCTGGATCTACATGTGACTGTGTATTTGGGACAAATGCTCACCTAAACAAAAACTAAAATTCAAGTCTTCAGAGTTCTCTTTTTTGTGAATTCCAAGGAAAATTCATTACTGATCAGTTCTCACAGTTCGTTACTATCACTCAAGTGTCTCCAGTGGCCAATAAAAATTATATATATATATATCCAAAAACAAAGATGCATACACACAAAATTCAAGCTTTCGCAACAAACTGTTGCCTCATCAGGAGATATATATCGTTACTATCACTCAAGTGTCTCCAGTGGCCAATAAAAATTATATATATATATCCAAAAACAAAGATGCATACACACAAAATTCAAGCTTTCGCAACAAACTGTTGCTTGAATATATATATATATATATCTCCTGATGAGGCAACAGTTTGTTGCGAAAGCTTGAATATATATATATATCTCCTGATGAGGCAACAGTTTGTTGCGAAAGCTTGAATTTTGTGTGTATGCATCTTTGTTTTTGGATATATATATATATATATATATATATATATATATATATATATATATATATAATTTTTATTGGCCACTGGAGACACTTGAGTGATAGTAACGAACTGTGAGAACTGATCAGTAATGAATTTTCCTTGGAATTCACAAAAAAGAGAACTCTGAAGACTTTAATTTTAGTTTTTATTGGAAAGAGGGAAGGATATATATCCTTCCCTCTTTCCTGACGAAGCAACCGTTGGTTGCGAAAGCTAGAATTTTGTGTGTATGTTTGTGTTTGTTTGTGTGTCTATCGATGTGCCAGCGCTTTCGTTTGGTAAGTCACATCATCTTTGTTTTTAGATATATTTTTCCCACGTGGAATGTTTCCCTCTATTATATTCCACGTGGGAAAAATATATCTAAAAACAAAGATGATGTGACTTACCAAACGAAAGCGCTGGCATGTCGATAAGCACACAAACATACACACAAAATTCTAGCTTTCGCAACCAACGGTTGCTTCATCAGGAAAGAGGGAAGGAGAGGGAAAGACGAAAGGATGTGGGTTTTAAGGGAGAGGGTAAGGAGTCATTCCAATCCCGGGAGCGGAAAGACTTACCTTAGGGGGAAAAAGGACGGGTATACACTTGCACACACACACATATACATCCACACATATAAAGACACAAGCAGACATATTCAAAGGCAAAGAGTTTTGGTGTTGTAACAAACATGGGCCACGGTCGGTGAGCAGCATCTGCAGGAACATGTTTATGACGACGACCGTGTTTACAAGTGTGGCTGTAGTGCACTGTTATGGTTTGGTCTAGCTGTCGCAGTGTCCGCATGTAGCGCTTGCTGCTATTGTTATTCTGCATTCGTCTCCGCACCCAGACCAACTGTAGTACACCATGTTACCCAACGTCTGTGATAGTGTAGTGTTGTAGGAACTGTGACCATGGTGTATTCAAACTCTGAAAAGGCAGAGATGATACTCATCTATGGCGAGTGTCGACGAAATGCAGCTGAAGCCTGCAGGGTGTATGCAGAACGGTACCCAGACAGAGAGCATTTAACGTGCCGCACGTTGCAAAAAATCTACCACCAACTGTATGCAACAGGTATGGTCGTAGCACGCAAACAGGTCCGTAACAGGCCCGTCACAGGAGAAGTGGGTGCAGTTGGTGTGTTAGCTGCTGTTGCCAAGAACCCACACATGAGTACACGGGACATTGTGAGAGCTGGTGGACTGAGTCAAAGTAGTGTCATGCGCATACTGCATCGTCACCGCTTTCACCCGTTTCATGTGTCGCTACATCAGCAATTACATGATGATGACTTTAATCATCGAGCACAATTCTGTCAATGGGCATTAACAGAGAATGCGTTGCAGTTCTACCTGTTTACTGATGTAGTGGGTTTCACAAACCACGGGGTAGTGAATCTACGGAACATGCATTACTGGTCCGTGGACAATCCTCGCTGGCTCAGACAGGTAGAGCGACAGCGACCGTGGACTGTAAATGTATGGTGCGGAATCATTGGCGACCACCTCATTGGTCCTCACTCCATTGCAGGGGCCCAAACAGCTGCAACATACATCGCATTTCTACAGAATGATCTGCCAACGTTGCTCGAAAATGTCCCACTGGAAACGCGTCGACGTATGTGGTATCAGCATGATGATGCACCTGCACATTCCGCAATTAACACTAGGCTGACCCCTGACAGAATGTTCGACGGGCGTTTCATAGGACGTGGAGGACGCATAAATTGGCCAGCCCATTCTCCTGATCTTATATCTCTGGACTTCTTTCTGTGGGGTACGTTAAAGGAGAATGTGTACCGTGATGTGCCTACAACCCCAGAGGATATGAAACAACGTATTGTGGCAGCCTGCGGTGACATTACACCAGATGTACTGCGGCATGTACAACATTCATTACGCCAGAGATTGCAATTGTGTGCAGCAAATGATGGCCACCACATTGAATATCTATTGGCCTGACATGTCGGGACACACTCTATTTCACTCCGTAATTGAAAACGGAATCCGTGTGTGTACGTGTACCTCACCCCTCATGGTAATGTGCGTCAGTGAAAAAGACCAATAAAAAGGTGTTAGCATGTGGACGTAATGTGCTGTTCCAGTCTCTTCTGTACCTAAGGTCCATCACTGTTCCCTTTGGATCCCTACGTAATTCGGTGCTCTCCGATACACATGATCGAACAGTGGAGGAGTGGTATTCAAGCGTCAACTTTAGGTTACAATATCTCTGGATGTAATTAACATTTTACAATGCAACAAACGGCACTGATTACATATTTGTTTATATGTTCAGATGTGCTAACAAAACTAACGGGGTTCCATTTAAAAAAAACCTAGGTTTGTGTTAAAAAACATACTTCTGTGCATTTTTTTATGGTTTGTATTAACCAATTACACTAGCCCCTCTCCTCACGTTTGGTCTGTGGAATCGATTCATCAGTATTTGATGTGGTTTACGAAATATATCCAGCGGTAATGTTAGGTGACTCACCCTGTAGATATATATATATTCTGAAACTTTTTGTAATAGGCCTACACATAATGCACCTTGCATCCTCTAGATGTCTTTAAATATTCAATTATCAACATTTTTCTATAAAATAGTCTGGCTTGGTGGAACACAGGAGCATCAAGTCAGTCAGAAATTACACAAACCAAAGACTGATGAATTATGACTATTTGCATTATTTCTTCATTAGGTTTTCTCTTTGGTGGCTGGTCCACTGTTACACTGCTGTCACTGCACAAACTGACATAGCCTGGTATTTTGTAGTGGCATATTATTCTTTCTAGAACATTTTTAGAACAAATTAAACATGGTTTAATCCACACTTGTGACAATCTCATCACTCAGCAACCTTTCTCTTTACATTTTCCCGCTTCATTACTTATTAGAGAGAGTAAAACAGGTGTATGAATGGTCCACATAGGCAGACCACCACATTCTTCTCAGTGATGTCCAGGTGCAACAGTCTAAGGTAGCTCCAGGTGGTAGGCATCGAGCAGGTTTCATCCTGGTCTGAAGTCAGTCACATCTAGCTGCCTACACTTGTTCTCTGGCAACAAATGAAGACATAGTGCTGATGCTGAGCTGAGGAAACTTCTCCTGGATTTCGACCTAGAACTTGGTGTTTGATGGTCATAGCATGGGTGAAAATGATTTAGTTCAACCTCTTTCCTGTCCATGTCTATATGCATTGGTTTCATAGGTCCAGTGATCAGTCATGTAGTTTCATTTGTTGTGACATTCATTTGTTTTGTACGGGTGGAAGTAAACCATACATATGCCCCTGCAGGGAAACAGAGTGCCATAATGGAGGCTCTGATGGCTCGGAAATGGGCTCCCAAGCTACTACCAGTGAGTTTCTGAATAATATTATTTCAGGCTGATACTTTTAGCTTGGTGCTGAAACATTGATTGTGGTATTTTAAGAAACCGTCTAAAATAATGTCAAGATGTGTGTTCCAATTTGGTACTCTCCCATTAACTTTTAGTTATCTGTTCACCAGTCTGTTTCAAAGGGGGAAAAACAAAGACTCGCAATTTCTGAGGATTAAGTTTCAGGTGGTTTGTACTATAACACTTGGTGAAAGTTTACAGTGTTGTTCTAAGAACTTGTTCAGCTTCCTTACTCTTCTTTGCTTGGATTGTTAATGCATGATTATCTGCACATTTGAAGCTTTTGCATGTATTAGAGATTGTTTGGTTCTTGCTCTGTTGAATGGCTTTGTGCAGTTCTTCTTCACTAAGTCTGCAAGAGAGCTCAGTAGTCTCAAGGAGGGCTGGTTTGAGAACATTTTTTCACACCAGTGAATTTGTCATTTGGTGCCCTCCCCCTCCTGTTTTACATTGTACACTTTCACCTATGTCAGTTTTTACTATTAAATGTGATATGCATTGTACAGAAATCTTGCAGTTGCTTCTTTCATCTTGGCACTCCAGGCAGCCACAAATAACTGTGATATGTACTGTACAGAAATCTTGCAATTGTAGCACCTCTGTTGCCCTCTTGGCTTGGGGATCTAAGCTGCAACTTTTGTCACTTGTGGGTCCTGGTTTCTGGCTCAGCTTATCTCTGCATCTTAGCTCCAGCACCACATTTGCCCACTTTTCCATTTACTAGATGCAGATGAGCAATCTAATTTGGAGATACACTGATGGAAAAAAATTGCAACACCAAAAAAATAATTAATGTAGACTAATAAAACTTTCGGTATACATTTGTCTAAGTAATATATCAAAGTGATTAACATTGCAAGATCAAAGCACAAAGCACAAAATAAGCCATTGCAAATATGAAATGCTGGTACATTAGTGACCAGTTTTTTTAAATTTAATCAACTGGCCTCCTTCTAACCAACACATTGCCATCCCTGGCACCGAGGCATAACCAGCTTTCATCAGAAAACGCAGCAGACCTCCATCCTGCTCTCCAATGAGTTCTCATTTGACACAACTGAAGTCACAGATGGTGATACTTTGGGGACAGTGGAATGCATGCTACAGGGCCTCTGTCTCAGAGCTGTCTTTAAATAATGATTTGTAACAGTTTGTTGTGTCACTGTGGCACTAACTGCTGCTCAATTTGCTGCTGCAAATGCAGTACAATGCGCCAGAGTCATATCCTCTCTCTCAGTAACACTATGTGGCCATCAAGAGCTCAGTCTTCTTGTGACTGTACATTCTCGTGACAACTGATGCCAGAAATAATATATAGTGGCTAAATTCCTGCCAGGTATTTCTGCAATATTTCAGGATGATCATCCAGCTTCTTGTAACCCTACTACACAACTTTGTTTAAACTCAGTGAAGTGTTGATAATGGCATCCTTATCACCTCAAAGTCATTCTTGACTAACATCAATTCACCATGTCCAATCTCAAAGGTAACTAACACTTATGGCTGTTACAGCATGTATGTAAAGCAAATCTGATTTGCATCCTTATAGTGGCACTAATAGCATCACTCTTATGTGCCTAACAACTTTTGTTTAGGTTGCACAAGTCCTTCTTGGCAGCGTGATGTTTTTCAACATTGCTGTATGTTAATGTGAGTTATCTTTTTAGTAGGTTTGTTATTCAGCCAATTTAGTAGTCTCCATGCTGTCTGACTGCCATTCATCACGTCCAGACTTTCTAACATTTCTACCCAGTGTTTTCTTGGTTTCTGCCAGAGAGTTGGTGAGTTCCAAGAGAGCATTGGTAGTTTGAGCACTGAATGGATTTGCATCAATGTGCTTCATACAGGATGTCCCAGGAGAAATGATCAATTTTCAGAGATATGGAAGGAATGGTCATTCATAGCAAAAAAGTGTGATAAACATGGGCTCTAAAAGGCATATCTTAAGAGCTATGAGTGATCATATCCCTGAAACTGACCAATCCTCCTGGGACACTCTGTATATTACTCAAAGCATCACTATTAAGGCTGAGATTATACTGGGTGCTCCAGCCATGTGGAATTGATTTGCTAGATGATTCTTGCACAGCAATCACAAAGAGATTGTGTGATGTAGGTTATGGATTTATCTTGGACATGAGTCTATCTAGTGTCCCAGAAAACCTGCTCCAATTTGCTTTCTTGATGTTGCAATGCCTTTTGAATGATATTGATTTATGTCATACAGTGGGAAAAATTTACATGCAGTAGGCCTGTGCTGAGTTTTGGGATTGGAGAGCTGATGCTTTTACCCCATAAGGGGGAGACTGTCTTTCTGATGAATCAGTGTTATATATATCCCTGTTTCCAAAGTCCACTATTAAACAATGGTGATAATTTGCTGTTGTGTATTAATTGCAGATTAGTAGAGTCAGTACATTCTATAACTGCTTCACCATTTTCATCATCAGCTTCATAATCCCAAACACTACTGAAACAAATGTAGTGCTTTCATTTATGTACATTGCTTGCTTTGTGAAAAGGGAAACCTGTGTCAGGTGGTTTATATACTGATGATCTACACAGCTTGTCACCTCAACTGACAGAATCTAGACATCTTTCACCTCTATGAGTCCTGTGGAGAGCACTGACAAACCAGGTTTGACAAATGTTGTACTATCATATTGTTGATGAGGTCTTTCAGTCACAAGATTCTTTTGTGTTTATCTCTATGAGTCTCCTGAACACACAAGACATCACACTGACACTCATGGCAAAGATCTTGCAGAAGTTCCTCTTTGCTGCAGATATTCTCTCTGATAGATATAACTGTCAAAATTTGCCTTGAGAAAAACCTTTTAGAGTGACAGATTCTGGAACTGAAAATGTTAAGTCATTATGATGTTGCCCACTGTACACCTTCAAGTAGGTTCCTTTCATACATGTAGATCAAGAATAGAAATGGGCCAAGTAGGATGGCATATTTAATGTTCCCACAAATTTAATTTTATTCCTGTGGTATAATTTAGAATGTTAAAATATGACTCTGTCCATCATTTTAATAGCCTGAAGTTTTTATTTTCATTTAGTAACCACACAATCAAAATCAGGTTATCAAATATACCAACAGGTTAATTTTTCTTGCTTAGTTTCACCAGAAATGAGTTCATGAGATCATGTATTGCTTTGTCTCTAGAGAAGCCTTTACAGAAGCCAAACTGAGCAGTTGTTAGAGGGTTATTGTTAGTAATGTGAGTCAATATTCTGTTAGGAGTAATTTAAAAAAAAAATTGAGAACATGGGAAGCAGGGAGACGGGACTGTGATTAAAGGCCACTTTCATATCTTCATTGTGTAAAACTGTGTTGTGACAGTATATTTCAGTGTTTCAGGAGATATACCTTGACTTATTGATTGATTACAAAACAAACTCACTGGGAATGCTTTCCAGGTAGCATAAGATTTCTGTACTTTGGATGAAATACCATCACAGTCAGAAGAGCTACTGCTTTTCAGGGACCTAATGATTTATGTGATACCTAACAGCAGATTTGGTGAAACTGATGCCTTCTAGTGGAGTGCGCAATGCTTGTATGAGTAATGAACCTGCTTTTCATGCTCCATTTTATCATCCTGGGCTAGGAGAATTAACCAAATTTAGTGGCCAATGATTTAAAACTATGAAGTGTGATTGGAAAGTTTTAAGAATGGTTCTGCTACTGCTAACTGGTTTGGCGGGCAGGTACATGAAGGGTGGGGAGTGAGTCATTGCCTTGTCCTTGAACGCCCTCTGACAGGAAACTGTGTTTCCTTCATTCAGTTCATTGTAGCAGCTGGCTGAGTGCAGGTCTGTTAGGACTTGATGCTGGATTCTGTCTGCATGAAAATGGACGTATAAACAGAGCAACGACTTTGTGTGAAATTTTGTTTTAAAACCAGGAAATCAGCTTCTGAGACTTATGAATTATTAAAAACAGCTTTTGGAGATAATTGTATGAGGCAGTCAAATTTTTTGTCTGGTTCAAAAGATTTAAAAATGGCCACGAATCATTTGAAGATGAACCACAGTCTGGCCATCCTTCCACCTCAAAAATGAATGAAAATGTTGCGAAAGTTCGTGACATAGTGCACTCTGATTGTAGACTTACAATTAGGGAGATGGCCGATGAACTTAATTTAAGTTTCTATGCAGTTCAGTTGAGTGTCCGCAAAATTCATTCCAAAAGTGTTGTCAAGTGACCAGAGACAATACCAACTTGAAGTGTGCCAAGAACTGATTAATCAGACTAAAAATGGCCCAGATTTGTTAAACAGGGTAACTACAGGTGACAAATCGTGGGTATATGGATATGATCCTAGTGCAGTCTTCACAGAGGAAGACTCCAGGTTCACTACAACTGAAAAAAGCACGGCAAAGTCGGTCTAAGACGAAGACAAGGTTGGTGATTTTTTTTCGATTCTACCAGTACTGTGCATTATGAATTTACCCCTGGAGGACAGACAATTAACCAGGAATATTACAAATGTGTCCTTGAGCGTTTGCATGAAAAGGTGCAGAAGAAAAGGCCTGCATTGTGGAAAGACGGGAGTTGGGTGCTACAACATGACAATGCTCCGACTCATTGTGCCTTCTCCATCTACATCTACATCTACATCAATACTCCACAAGCCACCTGACGGTGTGTGGCGAAGGGCACCCTGAGTACCTCTATCAGTTCTCCCTTCTATTCCAGTCTTGTATTGTTCGTGGAAAGAAGGATTGTCGGTATGCTTCTGTGTGGGCTCTAATCTCTCTGATTTTATCCTCATGGTCTCTTCGCGAGATATACGTAGGAGGGAGCAATATACTGCTTGACTCTTTGGTGAAGGTATGTTCTCGAAACTTCAACAAAAGCCCGCACCGAGCTACTGAGTGTCTCTCCTGCAGAGTCTTCCACTGGAGTTTATCTATCATCTCCGTAACGCTTTCGCGATTACTAAATGATCCTGTAACGAAGCGCGCTGCTCTCCGTTGGATCTTCTCTATCTCTTCTATCAACCCTATCTGGTACGGATCCCACACTTGAGCAGTATTCAAGCAGTGGGCAAACAAGCGTACTGTAACCTACTTCCTTTGTTTTCGGATTGCATTTCCTTAGGATTCTTCCAATGAATCTCAGTCTGGCATCTGCTTTACCGACGTTGAATTTTTGACCAAATTCCAAATTCCTGTGCTTCCACAACCACCATATTCCCCTGATTTGGCCCCTGTGGACTTCTACCTGTTTCCTAAACTGAAATTTTCACTGAAAGGGAAGCAATTTGACTCGATTGAAGACATCCAGGCAAATACAGAGAGCGTCCTTAACACACTTCAGGAAAAAATTTCAAGGAACGTTTCCCAAAGTGGAAACAACATTGGAGTCAGTGTGTTCAGTCAGAAGGGGACTATTTTGATGGAGAAGCATCACAGTAGCATGTAAGTACCACCATTATACAATTACAAGTCCATTCTTAAAACTTTCCAAACACACCTCGTATAATCACCACCGCTGTGCAGTGGCTTGTAGATGCAGATGTAGATTCTTGTGAAGGCATTATTTAATCATGTAAAAAGGTAGTGTTACACTGTTCACTCACTTCAGAATGTAACACAACTGGCTGACATCATAACCATGGCATACCTTTTGCATTACCATCTTCTACACAGCCTTAACTGTGGTCTTGGTATTTTGAATTTTTAATGCTTTGTACATAGTTTTTGCTAATGCTAGTGCATCTACAAGTCTAGCTTGTATCTAGTCTTTTGCTTTCTCCCCCTGGATTCGCTATAGTTACCTTTGCCTCATTGTAAAGGAAAACTAGATTTATATTTTTAGGAAGAAATTAAATTTCTGTTCTATTTTGTGCCTTTAGTAATGTTCTTATCATTGTTTGTCTCTTCGGACAGTGGACTGAGAAAGCATTTATGGCAGTGAAATTGTACTTTTATTTTCTGACCTTGATGTGTTTGATGAGGATACCTATTTATTGTCATTTGACCATCATGGTCAAACAAACTATTTTTGATGGGATTCACAGGTATTTCAGAAAATCAATGGTATTTAATAATAAATTAGCAACCCTCATTTCAAACCAAAATTGGAAACCATGAAAATTATGTGAGCTCACTCAGTACTATTCAATATGAAATCAATACTGAAATCACTACATACTTCCCAGTTAATTATTGTAAGTCTTATAGTCTCTGTCTAACTTCCTGATGAAGTGCAAAACATTTCCTGTTTGGGGCCCATACGCCGGTAGAACCACTATCTTGTATGCTTCCGAGTCTATTACTGACACACAGCACTGTACCACCCTGTCCTATACTGTGCGAACCACTGTGGAGTGCATGTCATAGTGTGTTTCCCAATGCATCAGTTATTAGGGGCTTCTTCCCATTCTATTCACATATTGAGCGCAGTAAAATTGATTGCTTAAAACCGTCTGAGTGAGATGCAATTAGCCTTATCTCATCTTCTGATCCCTATGTGGATGGTACATGTGGTATTGTAGTATATTCTTAGGTACCTTGCGTAATGCTGGCTCTTGAAATTTTGTTAGTAGGCTTTCATACGACAATTTGCATCTGTCTTCAACTGTTCATCAGTACAGTTTCTTCAGCATCTCTGTGACACTCTACCATGTGTCAAACAAACCATTTCAATTTGGTACTGCTTCCACACACTCAGGTAATATTCTAGGATGGGTCAAACAAGTGTATGGTAGGTAATCTCCTTTGTAGACTCATTGGATTTCCATAGCATTCTTCCAATCAAACGACATTAAGTACTGAGTATTCTGGGATAGTGGCTCATGACATCATGCCCCAAGTATCTGGTGCTGCTGATAGATGTCACATTCAGTGAGTCATCCCTATACAGAGATTCAGTCACCCTCTTCAAGAAAATAATCACAATGTATTTGAATTATTGTCATATTCGTTATACACTCTGTATGTGTATGTACCCCAATCAGACAGCAGGCTGTATGCAGTCAGTCGAGGTAACTTTTTATCGATCCAGGTATCTTTGTACCACTTACCACTTTTCTTTGAAATGGCTGCTGCTTCCACTACTTGCATTATTTTGTACTAAAAGTAACAGTTTTATTATCTCTGTGATCTCTAATTAGTATCTCTGTTGTCCTTCTAATTTAATGCAATCTCTTAGGTTTGTGATTATCCTTTGATTGCGTTGGCTGTGAAGAGCGCTTCTGCTGACAGTGATTTCACTTGAACAATGCTGGGTCAGTAAAAGTATCTTAATACTTCAAAGTAAAGCTACAGTACACTGTTTAGACGTGTTATTTTACACACTGCATTAGATATAGGAAAAAATTTTTGTTTTTTAAGACTGTCTAAAGTTATCCTGAATGAATGTGTAACTTTGTATCAGCATTAAAATTGAAATTTTCCTCTAAGAGGACATACACTTTCACATTTACAAGCACTCAGGGACGGTAGATGTAAAAGATTACTTTGTCTGTTGTAATGCATAATTTATTTTGTGTCCAGTATTTTCAAAAAATGGTTAACAATGACACAAAGTTGCTGCAATTGACTGTACATGAGCTTTTATCTGACAAGGGAACCTTATGGACTTGTCACACTTGTTTTTTTTATATGTACAAAAGGAGCTGAAAGTCTGTGGCCAGACATTAGTTTTGTAAAGCATTGAAACACAATTTTGAAGAAGAAAACCTTGAAAAAGTTGCCTCTTAAATAAAAATTATTTCCTACCAATGTTAACTGCAATATTTACACAAGCATTTTGTAGATGCCTGTTTGTATTGAAGTATGGTGACAGAAGAGTATCCTTAACAATTTTTCTTACTTTTATTTAAGTTCTATATTTTTTACCAAGTGGAAATTGTAATAAAGAAATGTTGAATCATAAGTTTCTGGTGAAAATAATGTCTTTTTACTTTTGATTATGGGTCATATGAAACAAATCAAAGTTTCACACAGACATGACTTACATATGTCAATAATATTCCAGAATGAATTTCACCCCATATATCTCCTATGTTTACTGCTAATGCATGCTAATTGTTTCTTTCTTCATTCCATGGAGAAACAAGCATATGAAATGCACCAGTACTGCTGACAAAACTTCTTGGAAGATCAATCTGGTTTTTATCTGTGAGGAATTTTCATTTCAGAGCACACTCTCCTGCAGAGTGAAAATTCATTCTAGAGTATTACTAATTTCTATAAGTCATTTTACATGTCTGTATCAAATTTTAATTTGTTTCATATGAGTCATTATTGAAAATACACACATCAGAAAAAGCTTTGCGTCACTCAGGTTCCCAGAACTCCTGAAGATAGACGTTGACTGTGGATATTGTATCACAGACACAGTCCCTTTGACTGTTCAGAGATGTCACTAAACCCGCCCAAAGATGTAAACAACCATGCATGCGCACTGCCTATTAGATGGAGGGGGTCCGACAGCTGATCAGTTCCATCCAGTCCTTCCACCAGGAAACAGGTACACAGCTCATGTTGTCTGTAGTTCAAGCATGCATAGATGATCAATACCACAGTTCAATTGAGTCCACATTGTTACTTTGTGCCAGGAAAGGCTCTCAACAAGGGAAGTGTCCAGGCATCTTGAGTGAACCAAAGTGATGTTCGGACATGGAGGAGATACAGAGAGAGACAGGTACTGTCGATGACACGCTTCGCTCAGGCCACCCAAGCGCTACTACTGCAGTTGGTGACCACTACCTACAGATTATGACTTGGAGGAACCCTGACAGCAACACCACCATGTTGAATAATACTTTTCGTGCAGCCACAGGATGTTGGGTCACGAATCAAACTGTGCGCAATAGGCTGCATGATGCGCAACTTCACTCCCGACGTCCATGGCGAAGTCTATCTTTGCAACCACAACACCATGCAGTGCGGTACAGATGGGCCCAACAACGTGCCGAATGGACCACTCAGGATTGGCATCATGTTATCTTCACCAATGCCTTCAACCAGACAATCGTCTGAGACATGTTTGGAGGCAATCTGGTCAGGCTGAACGCCTTAGACATACTGTCCAGTGAGTGCAGCAAAGTGGAGGCTCCCTGTTTTTTTGGGGTGACATTATGTGGGGCTGATGTACGCTGCTGTTGGTCATGGAAGGTGCCAAATGCCATCCTCCGACTGATAGTGTAACCATATCGGCAGCATATTGGCATGGCATTCATCTTCATGGATGACAATTTGTGTCCCCATTGTACACATCTTGTGAATGACTTCCTTCAGAATAATGACATCACTTGACTAGAGTGGCCAGCATGTTATGCAGACATGAACCTTATCGAACATGCATGGGATTGATTGAAAAGGGCTGCTTATGGATGACGTGACCCACCAACTACTCTGAGGGATCTATGCCGAATTGCCATTGAGGTGTGGGGCAATCTGGACCAACAATGCCTTGATGAACTTGTGGATAGTATTCCACGGCGAATATAGGCATGCATCAATGCAAGATGATGTGCTACTGGGAATTAGAGGTACCACTGTGTACAGCAGTCTGGACCACCATCTCTGAAGGTCTCACTGTATGGTTGTACAACACGCAATGTGTGGTTTTCATGAGCAATAAAAATGGTGGAAATGATGTTTATGTTGATCTCTATTCCAATTTTCTGTACAGGTTCCAGAACTCATGGAACCGAGGTGACGCAAAACTTTTTTTGATGTGTGTAAAATGATGTTATTTTCATTAGAAAATTATAAGTCAATATTTATCCATCATAATTTCCACTTGCATAAAACAGAATTTAAAAGAAATTGTCACAAAGGTGATTTGAACCAGAGACCCTTCTGTCACCAGTTGTTGACACTAAAGTGTCAGCTATAGGCATCTACAAAACATCTGCATAAATTTTGCTCTGAACAGTGGTAGGAATTCCTCTCATTTTAGAAGCAAACTTTTTGAGTTTTTCTTTTTTAAATTTGTGTCACAATACCTTAGGAAACTAGTATCTTAACATAAACTTTCAAATCCTATAAATATACATTAAAAACTGACAAAATCCAGTCCACAGGGTACTCCTCGTCAGACAGAAACTCATACACTCACATGCATAAAATCCATTCAACTTGCTCTCTTCTCAGATTACAAACACATTCGGAGAGCATAACAAATCTGACAACATTTCAAATACCGGATGGTTACAATTACAGTACAGATACTCACAGAGGTGCAGTGTGGCTTGTAATTATCGTATGGCAGCAAAACTGTGTCAACACAGAACCAATTAATGCTGGGACACAATTAGTTTCAATTGTGGCCACTAAGAGCAAATCCAGAGCTGTACACTGTTTGTATGGGGGTATGACATCTACACTGTCATTTGACAAGCCATAAAGTGAGTGAACAGTATGGCTATCACTGTTAGTGAAACTGTTTTATGTGAATGGCAGCAATTACAGTGCTGCATTGAGAGAGTATTGCTGATTGAAAGGTCATTAAATTGTTTAAAGAAGACGACAATGAAATTCAAAAACACAGATGAGCTCGATGTGGCACCTGGAACAGGGAGGCATCCTATCCCAGTGGAAGTTATTGTTGGGGTCGCTGTTGCTGTAAGTAACTGTGCAGCACATGCCTCAGGTAGCACAAATGTTCATGCACCATCATGAGAATTGTCCAACCCATGGTCTACAGTACAGAAAGTTTTGTAGTCTATTTTACACTGGTACCTGTACAAGAGCCAGACAGTGCAGCATCTGAAACCTAATGGTCTGCAATAACATTATGAATTTGCTCTTTGGCTTCTGGCATGGAGTGAAGTTGATGACATGTGGCCAGGCAATATTCTATGGAATGATGAGGCACAGGATGTAGTGAATGCACAGACCTGCCAAATCTGGGATACTGCTAAACCATGTGTTGTGCATGAAGAGCCCTTACACTCACTAGTATGTGACTGTGTGGCATGGATTCACAAGCACCTTTATTCTCAGTCTGTTCTTCTTTGATGAAACTATACCCAGAGGGCCTGTAAAGTGTACTGTAACATCTGCACATTTTCAAGATCTCTTTGCACAGCATGTGATTCCTGCTTTGGAAGAGCACAACTGTGCTGAAACCACTGTTTTCTTGCAAGCTGGGACAACATCTCATGTCACTCCCGCAGTGAAAGATCCACTTAAAGTAACTTTTCATTAAAGTATTATGTCCATAGGTTTCCTAGATGCATGGGCTGCAGGGTCACCTATCTGAATCCATGTGAATTTGGGTCTGGGTATATCTAAAAGAATGTATTTACCAGGACATACGCAATCTCTTCCTGATCTGCAGGCAAGTGTACAGGAACACATTGCTCAGATTCACTGGAAATGTTATGAGAAAATGTAGATCATGTCGTTTTATGGACGCAGCATTTCACGAACATCTACAGCGCTCACATTGAACAAACTGTGTAAACAAAGCTTAATAATACAATTAATATTATGCCTTCCTCACTTGTTTAACTTTTTCTGTCCTTGTCCTGTTGCTAATCCATTACACATGGAAACATTTCTATACATCTATACTAGATTTGCAACTGGTGGCCACAACTGGAACTAATTTTCTTTCAGCATAAATTGGTTCTGTAGAATAACTACAGTTCACACTGAACCTATGTGAGTAGCTACTCCTTAATTACAACCACCCAGTACAATGCAGTCAGTTTCACATGTCCTGGAAAGAGACTACTCACTGAGTGTGACATCTACCCACCATACAAGATACTTGGTGGCATTACGTCATGAACCGTGACCCCAGAAAACTCAACTGAAGTTTGCCGCCTACTTTACTTGCAACTGCACATGTGATCATTCGATTTCATATTCATAATTTTTTTTCATTTGGTGATGTGCACAATATTACACTTCTGAACAATGCCTGAAACTGACCTGCATTCTTGTGAAGTCCCCTGGACTTGACCGGGCTTGGACAATTTGGACTACTCTGAATCACATTCAAAAGGACCATGGAAGATGTGCACAGACTGTCCATAATTGGGGAAAATCTGCATCACTGACTTGTGACTGTGGTGCTGAGTGACATGTTCACATTTTATCAGCATGTCCCATTTGTGTTGCAGTCTTGTTGGAAGCTTTCCTGTCAGGAGAGAGTTGTGTGATAAACTATATAAAAGATATTTATATTCACTCATAGTTATTGTAATCTTTGTTATATCATGGTGGGAAGCTGCCTTGAAGTGTTAACATGTTGTAGTTTAGAAACATTTTTGTATATAAATATATCTAAAAACAAAGATGATGTAACTTACCAAACACAAACACACACACAAAATTCAAGCTTTCGCAACCCACAGTTGCTTCATCAGGAAAGAGGGAAGGAGAGGGAAAGACGAAAGGATGTGGGTTTTAAGGGAGAGGGTAAGGAGTCATTCCAGTCCCGGGAGCGGAAAGACTTACGTTAAGGGGAAAAAAGGACAGGTATACACTTGCGCACACACACATATCCATCAGCACATATACAGACACAAGCAGACATATTTGTATATAAATAGTTATTCTTGTGATTCAAAAATTCATAACTTATGCCATATGATAAATAAAATAATAATAATCTGAGCATCTACACCTATCTCAATCACCTTTGCACAGGTACAAAAATTAAACTGGGTAATACTCCTGGATTTGTATTTGTAAAGAAATATTTGAAAATGGGGTTGGGCTTTCCTGGTTTTGCATTGCTGTCATCACTTTCAGTTTGGTGACATTCATTATTAAGTTGGATGCCCAAAGAGCCTTTACATATGACCAGTATTTTTTGGGTTTTGTGATTTCTTTATACAACAGTCATGCAGTCAGTGAACTGACTGAAACAAGGACTTAAGGGTCCTTTTTTATTTAGTAGTTCAGTTTTTCAGAAATATTTAGCATAAAAAGATATAGTGAAAATATTGGAAAATATAGGGATTTGACAGTGTGCTCTTGTTAACTGAATTATTCTGGAATTAATCATGCAAGTAAAGTCTTACTGGAAACATTCTGTCCCCTCTCTAATTGCCCAACTGGATCCTTGCAATGTATCTGAAACCTTAGAAAAGAAAAGTTCCAAAATAATTGTTTTAAACAGCAAAAGTCAAACAATTGGTCACACCAAGGAAAAATTTTAATTTCAATGGAAACAATGTGGTTTACCAGTTCTCACCTTGTCTGTTCCTTCAAGAGAAGCTTTCTAAAATAATATCTACCACAGCCAAATAATAACACATTTAAAAATCACGACTGCTTTGATATCTAATGAAAATATTAATGAAAAGCATTTTACCATGCTTGAAAGCATTTTTTACATGCAATGCAATTCTCTAATTTTGGAGGCATTTAAATAACAAATCAGATATGTTTTTTGGCTAGTAAGATAGATATATTTCTAAAGTTCAGAATAAAATATTGAAAAAGAATGCCAGAGTTTAAATTTCCAAACATTTGCATGCAGGTTGGTGTTTCATATACAGAGCCTCAGTCTCATACAATGTACTGTACAATGTGTGAGATGATAAAGTTTTCATGGATTTCAACATAAGTTAATACACCAGCAAAAAACTGTGAGGCCATAGCTCCTGTGATTACTATAATTCTATGTAATACAGCAGTGATTTTGAAATGATAATTCATGTGTGAAAAATTAATTAATGGAATTAACAATGGGTGACTTAATGAACAAAACTGTAAATTCATGGTCTCTGGTTTCCCAGCCATTCGTTATCAATTTTTCCAATTCTTGCTCATATATGGATCCAGTTTTTATCATGTAGTGGTCATTAATAGTTATACTCCAACATTTTCAATAAACAACTATATACTGGTCCTGCAGCAATAAAACTGTTGTATGCACGAGTTTGGTTTATGCAATCACCTCTAGCAACTGTGGGAGGTAGCATGAAGTGGCTGGTTTAGCCATTTAATTCCTGGCTTAAATTAAGGCTTTTATGCCTCTAATGTTGTGCTGTCAACCAGAATGTCAGCAAAATTCCAGTAATTGCTGACACATAATCCACAGGCAAGATTCACAAAAATATTGCAAGCATTACATAGTATGACTTCACCAGCTGCTGAAAAATATCTGAAATGTGAATATTGTAAATATTCTGCCACCTACTTCTTGTATCCATTTCAGGTACTGAAATTAATTGAGCTTGTAACAAAACAGGTGGATTCTCGCCATTTGTTACTTTTTTTTTCCTTCCACCCCCCCCCCCCCCCCTCCAAAAAAAGTATTTCTTTTTTTAAAAATATTTTCAATATTATCATTTATATGGAATGTGCACAGAACCCAAAATCTCAAATATTGACTCAGGGCTTATCCGACTCTACTTTATTATCCATTACATTCTATGGGTTATTTGGATTCCGTCAATGTAATTTGTTTATCTAAAAACTGTGCTAATTACAAATACCAGTAATTTTAGATTGGGTTGTCATTGTTTGGATGCAAACATATACCTGATTACTAACTTCTTGATAAAATAGATGAAAAAGATATGTAAATTTACTACACTCTTGCTGATCTGGCCATTCCTTGCATTTATGGGTACCATATTATTGGAAGTGCTTGATTATTGAGAGTGTCTTAAATTTAAACAAATAAGAATTGTACTTTATTAATGCCAAAGATACATCCAATTCCATAGAAAAGTTAGTCCTTGAGTGTGTGTGTTTAATATAGAATTACTCACTATGAAATAGGTCCCAACAGCAATATGCTTTATCACATAACGGCTCTACAAGTATTACTTCGGTATTGCATGTTTCTGATGGCTGCATATGTACTGCAGGAAGAAGTCTACAGATTCAGCATCAGCAGTGTGAGATATCATCATGTTCTCTCCTCCTAAGTCTTCTTTTTCATCACTTACACCATAATTTTCTTGTGTGCTTTTGATTATCTCATTGTCTGTTAAGGTTTGGTCATAAATAACAGTTGCTCAGTTCAACTTATTTCTAATCGCAAGTTTCTGCTGGGAGTCTTGCATAGCATGTTTCCTTTTAGAGGCCATGATACCGTAGGGTAAAGGAAGCCAACATTTCAAATATGTATGACATTTTAATTAATTAACACCACTGTTGAAAACAAGAATTTATTATTATATGCATCATTTCTGCTTGAGTGACTAGAGGCTGGATATGGGCTGGATTACTGAGAGACCAGACTACTGAGGGCCAGATCAGTGAGAGTTTTGTGTAACCATAACATTTATTTTGGAAAATACAGGGATTTGACAGAGTGCTCTTGTTATACTGAATTTCATTTCAGAGTTTTTTTTCAGTTAAAACATTATCACTGGTGTAGAATTCCGTTTTTAGACAAACTAGCCAGTGTAATTCAATTGGAATTATTGTTGTATTTAAAATACCTCATACAAAAAAAAATCTTTTCCACTATTCAGTTAATCAAAAATGTATATCTTCAGTTGTAATTTGTGAAAATTTAGTAAACAACAATAGGTAAATTCAATTGTAATTTTTATAAATCTATAATGGTGTTGTGTTGGAAGCCATTTTAGGTCAGTCTGCAGAATGTTATGAAATGCACAACAATTATGCTCAAAAATAAGGTATAATGTACTGTAGGTGATTTACTTCAGTTTATAAGTCATAAAATGTTCCGTGATCTACCTAAATTTCATATATGGGAGTTCACTCCATGATTCAACGTTTTTTAATGACTGACTGTGAACTGCAATCAGTTTCATGAACTGTGTTAATCTCCAATCATGCTTTTTGTGACAGTAGGGTCAAACTGTGAACTGTGTTGCTTCCAATAGTTGGTACCTTTGTTCATTGTTTTCATGTAGAAATTCATGCTGAACTTCAAGGACAATGGTTAAGAACTTTAATCAGTGACTATGTTAATTATTTCTTTGCCACACATGAACTGTTGTGTCACTTCAGTGTTAGATTATTGCACTTGAACAGTTACACTATAGATCATAAACCAAGTGTAATATGTGGCTAGCTGATTATCTGTGCATAAATTAAGTAGATGAGACTTGATTTGCTTATAGAACATAGGTTATTCAACATATAGGTGCAATTAGAGTGTTTGAACTGTAATGTCAGTGTAGACTACATCATTGACAGTAGGCTATTTTTGCAACCAGCTTACAGCCAAATTCGATGGTGGTAAAGCTACCAATAACATATGAGTGCTGGTAAAAACAGATATGCTGCAATTCTGCAAGTTGTGTATTGTATACAATGCACATTAAACCATTATTTCACCACTTGGGGAATTCATTTTCATAAGGGATCATGTACGACACTGCATACTAGTATACTACAGACAATGAAGCTAAATAAAAGAAAAGAAAAAAGAAAAAAAACTCTTGTGCTCTTGTGAAAGTCAAGTAGCTAATTCATCGGTGCAGTAGTCACATCTAAATGAAAGATTACACATGATGATCTCTGTGACAACTGAAGTCTGATACAGAAGCCCATCAGTCATTTACCTTATAGGAAATTCCACCATCATATTGATTCTAACAAATATTGGAACACACAAGAAAAGGAGTAAGAATACTGTCTGTACAGTTCAAAAAACATATCCCTAACAACAACAAAAGTAATGAAGATGTCTGCTGTGAGAGACAATTTTGCTTCCTTTCAACAATAATGAACCTATCATTTTAGTACTTCCACTAAATAACAGAATGTTGTTCTAAAACCACTGGAAAAATATTTTCTGTTATAAAAGTACTGACCTTCAATGTTAAAAATCTTAAGAAATTTCAGGCTCCATACAAAATTAATCAAATTGATAAAACTCACCTTATAACCAACAATGTATCAAAAGTCAAGTTCAGGGGGGAACACTCTGGGCCATTCATCTTAAAAACAGGTTTAAGACAAGGAGATTGCTTGGCACCCCTGCTGTTCAACTGTGCTTTAGGATACATAATGAGGGAATTAACCCAAATTGGAAGACCCAAAGACAACATAAGTTTAAATTGTCTAGGATTTTCTGATGACCTTGCTCTCTTGTCCAGCAGTATTCAGGAAACCAACAAGAAGTTATCTCAGTACAAGAAATAGCACAGAAAATTGGTCTTGGAATATCTTTTGAAAAAACAGTCATAATGTTAACAGACCCACCACTCTTAAACAAAATTGCCATAGTAAACCAAGAAATGAAAATTGTAGATACATTTAAATATATGGGAAAAATCATGGCATAATGTAACAGAATAAACAAATTGACCAGAGCACAATGTATCACCAAGAACACCTACAACAAAAAGATCCTGTCAACAGCAGCAAAATTAAAACACTACAAAACAGACACTCAACCAGAAATAACATACACGAGTGAAACCATCTTTAAAACAACTAACACTGCACAAATAGATAAAATACTCAAAATAGAGAGAAGAATCATCAGAACGTGCATCAACAAATCGTATCAGAAAGATGGACACTGGAGAGTAGCTACAAATGAAGCAGTCTACAACGAAATAGAACCGGTAATGAGTACAATCAGGAAGAAACTCATTTGATTTTTCAGACATCTAATCAGTACACCAGAGAAGAGGATCATCAGGAGAGTAACAGAAAAATTGTGGAAGACCTAAGAAACAAAACTGACAAAATCAGGAAACTCACAGACAAACAAACCAGACTGCAAACAAGAATCAACAAACAGACAATAGGAAGGGTGATTTCTGATGAAGAAAGAAGGCTGAGATCTGAGAGAATGAAGAAGTACTGGGTTGACAGGAAGTTGAAAAATTCTCTGCATAAAGTTGGCTAGAGTGGTCCAATGAAGGCTATAAAATGTAAATAAAATAATTTAAAAAAATAAATAAAAGTACTGACATTGGAAGCTACCTTTATTACCAATGGGTAAGGAAACAGTTGGTATATTCCAGTTAATTATAAGTGCTGAGAGAGGAAATGTTTCTTTTTTTCAGTATTACTGGGCCTGTTTCACTAAACAAAAAATATTCAGACATAGGGGATATAAAAATGAAAACACTGGCATACTATGCTTACTTTCACTCTATAATGTCATATGAGATTATTTTTTGGGGTAATTCATCAAGCCAAGCTAAATTTTTCCAGGCACAAAAATGTGCAGTATGAGTTACATGTGGTGTGAACTCAAGAACATCCTGCAGAAGCCTGTTTAGGGAACTATGGATAGTAACTACTGCTTCCCAATATACTTATTTGTTAATGAAATTTGTCATTAAAAATATACGACTTTTTCAAACCAACAGCTCAGTTCATGGAATCAATACTAGAAATAAGAATAATCTTCACAAGGATTTAAAGTCATTTGCTCTGGTACAAAAATGTGTGCATTATTCAGGAACACACATTTTCAACTACTTGCCAGCAGCCATAAAAAGCTTAACAACCAATGAAATTCAGTTTGAGAGAAGCCAAGCCTAAAGGATTTATTGGTGGCCAACTCCTTCTACTCCATTGATGAATTTATCAGTAGGACCAACTGATTTTTGTATTATAACTTCTGCACAATTTCAGTGCAGTAATGTGCTCATTGTAAATAAGTGTGTGTGTGTGTGTGTGTGTGTGTGTGTGTGTGTGTGTGTGTGTGTATGTGTGTGTGTGTGTGTGTGTGTGTGTGTGTGTAAGTACAATCTAACTTCTGCACCATCTCAGTGCAGTAATGTGTTCAGATAAGTATTATAATAGTTCTATTACATGTTTATTACCTTATAAGTAAATAAAACTTTTTTATTTTAAATTCAGTGCATTAGTCTTTGCAAAATAATTCTTTCATATCACGTTCATTAAGAAAATGAGGATCATTCCACTTGCGACCTGTGGAAGGTACATTAGCTTATTTGTTTCAGTTGTAAATATTTGTCATGTATTATTGTTTTTCTGACATGTTCTACATCCTGGTTCAATTGGAATGAAAGTAAATCTAATCTAATCTAATTCAGCAGGAGGTGTACGGCTTGGCTCTGAGCACTATGGGACTTAACATCTATGGTCATCAGTCCCCTAGAACTTAAAACTACTTAAACCTAACTAACCTAAGGACATCACACACATCCATGCCTGAGGCAGGATTCGAACCTGCGACTGTAGCGGTCACACGGTTCCAGACTGAAGCGCCTAGAACCGCACGGCCACACCGGCAGGAGGTATATTCAAGGCTTTTTCTGGATGACTGAACATGCACTCATCATGTCATCAATCAAGGAATGACATGAAATTTTGAAATTCTGATAAGATAAAACTTATGTCCCAGTTAACACCATGTACTACAGATAAAAAATAGAATTATGCTACTAGGGTGTAGATTCATCTTCAGTCATATTACCCATTTTCTTACTTACAAGATCAAGAATGCTGGATGGTCTACAGCTTCCTTCGATAAACAGAATCTAGTTATACATTCTGAGCTGATGCATTCTTTGAAATAATTGCACCAACATCTCACTTTCTTATTTCCACCCATCTAAGATGAAAAGGGAAAAGTAAAATTTCACAGAATCATCTAACTTATTCTCCAGATGATCTATCTAACCTAGCCCAAAACTGCTGGATAATTTACCTCAGTTTATACTTCTGTTAGACATTATTCTACATCTATACTCTGCAAACCACCTTGGGGTGCATGGCAGAGGGTACGTCCCATTGTACCAGTTATTAGGATTTCTTCCTGTTCTGTTCACGTATGGAGTGTGGGAAAGACGACTGTTTGAATACCTCAGTGCATGCAGTAATTATTCTGATCTTATCTTCATGATTTCTGTGTGAGTGATATGCAGTGGGTTGTAGTACATCCCTAAGGTAATCACTTAAAGCTGGTTCTTCAAGCTTTGTTAACAGACTTCCTCTGGATAGTATATGTCTATCTTCAAGAGTCTTCCAGTTCAGTTCCTTCAATGTCCCTGCGACACTCTCCAATGGACTAAACAAACCTGTTACCATTCATGCTGTCCTTCTCTGTATACATTCAATATCCCTTGTTAGTCCTATCTGGTACAGGTCCCACTCACTTGAGCAATATTCTAGGATGGGTCACATGAGTGATTTGTAAGCAATCTCTTTTATAGACCGAATGCACTTACCTAGTATAGACCACCTGCTTTACCCACAACTGAATCTATGTGATAATTCCATTTCATATCCCTACAAAGTGTTACACCCATGTATTTGTATGAGTTGCCCAAATCCAACAGTGACCCATTGATATTATAGTCATAGGAAACTACATTTTTTTGTTTTGTGAATTGCAAAATTTTACATTTCTGAACGTTTAGAGCAAGTTGCCAGTTTCTGCACCACTTTGAAACTTTACCAAGATCTGACTGAATATTTATGCAGCTTTTCTCAGATAGCACTTCATTACAGATTACTGCATCATCTGCAAAAAGTCTGATTTTACTATTAATATTGTCTACAAGGTCATTAATATACAATATGAACAGCAAGCGTCACAACACCCTTGGCTGGGGCACACCCAAAGTTACTTCTAGATCTGTTGATGACTCTCAATCCAAGATAACATGCTCTGTCCACTGTACCAAAAAATCCTCAATCCAGACACAAATTTTACTCGAGGAGAGGTCAACAGATAATTTCACCACATATTGTAGCAGCGTATGTGTGGTACTGAGTCAAATGCTTTTCAGAAATCAAGGAATGCTGCATTGACCTGGTTGTCTTGTCTACAGCTTTCAGCATGTCATGTGAGAAAAGTGCAAGTGGTGTTTTATATGATCAATGTTTTCAAAAACCATGCTGGTTGGTATTGAGAAGGTCATTCTGTTCATGATATCTCATTATGTTTGAGCTCAGAATATGTTCTAAGATTCTACAGCAAATTGATGTCAAGAATATTTGATGATTGTTTCATGGATCACTTTCATTTGGAAGTTACAGAAATTGAACAGATACAAATTAGTATCATATTACTACAGGCATAATTTGAGAAAAGGGGGAGTGGATGTACAGGGTAGTTATAATTAAGCTTCCATTACTGGAACTACTGTGGACAGAAAACTATTTACTGTAAGGATACCCAGCTTTACAGGAATGATCTTTTGATTGTGTGCTGCAGAATGTGCATTGTTAGCAGTGTTAGGGCTATGATTTGCCATTAGCCACTTGTACTGGTAAGGAAATATAGGGCTCAAACACAAGAATCAATGCATATTACACATGCTGACAGTCAACATGGGTCTGGACAGTGTGAGCAGGGCTTTATTTGTAAAGCTGTTTTATCAAAACAACAGCAATTGTGCTGCTGCTTTTCATGAGTATCAATGCATTAAATGAATACAGAGAGATCCTCTTTCTGTGCCGCGGTTGAAGAATATGATTTGGAAGTTCGAATTAACTAGTGATTTGGGTATTGCTATTGGAGAGGTCGACAGCCAATTGCACCACATATTGTAGCACAAGTTACTGTTGCCAGGGCTGAGAATGCTGGACAAAGTGTGCAATCTTCATTCCACGGTCCACCATTAAAAAAGTTTTACGAACAGTTGTCCTGTAATCTCTATATAGTGTGGGTCCAAGCTATTGTGAATGTAGATGGCCATCACATTGAGTAATGTTGGTAACCTGGAATGAAAACATAGTACACAATTAATAAATGTGACCCTCCTATGTGGAAATTAAAATGTGTTTCTTTCAATGGTTTATTTGTTCTCTCTTTTCTGCATGTCCTTGCAAATGTTTCTACACTGTTTCATTTTCCTATGATCACTTTGTCATGTGGGCCCTCTCAAGCAGTAAAAAAGTGGAATTAAGTCCCAAGCCACTACACTGGAAAGCACTTTTAATGCTGTACTTTAGTAATAGACTTGGAAATATACAAATAGCACTTGTGACAGAATGTAGGTGCTCTATGATGTATGTTTAAAACTTCATCAAGGAATTTTGAGAGGGTACTTACTAATCAGACTTAGTAGAATTAAACATAAACTGCACTCATGGATTAGGTCTTCTGGCAGTTCTGACTTCTGTGTACAAGGCAGTATGAGTATCATGGGATACGTGATCAGTGGGTCACCAATCACCTCAGCTGTTATTGCCCATAGATGAATCCTGGTGATGTTGCTGCTGCTTTATTCTAGAAGCCCCTCATTTGACCTTACAAGGGCTGAGTCAACTCCATACCAGACATCCCTAACCCAGAAAAAAATCTGAGGAGGTACCAGGAATTGAACCCAGGTCCTTCATCACCAAAGGGAGCTATCTGTTCAGTTATGGAGGTGTTTCTTAGTAGAAATAACAGGAAGTTTCAATACTGATTTTGCATCCAAGGAAATAATTGTGTTTGGAGATTTCGCATCCAATAGTTCTGACTCAAGGTATTTAGTATTGCTGATGTCCAGCTTTAGTTTGATTCCCAAAGTAGTGTTCCCATCAATTATAAGATGATAGAATGCAACAGCTGCTGATAATTTATTTGTAAAGCCAACTGTCTTTCATAAAATAGATGTAAGTCCCATAAGAAATGATTGATCTGACCATGATGGGCAAATGACAGCAGTACAACAACCCTACCAACCAATTTAAGGTAAGAAAGGAAAACTAAAATTTCAGAGAACAGTAAGTTCTGACTCAGTTTCCCTATACAGGAAGAATTACTGGATGAACAACAGGAACAAGTTTACCTATTACACACTTTAGATGATAAATTTAATTATGATATTTTCTAAAAATACTCTTGCATCACTATGAATCAAATTTTTCTTTACAACAGGTCAGGAACAACTACAATTGAAGCTAAGAGGAAGATTGGCTAACACCCAGGCTTGAAATATCTTGTACCAGGAAGATACAACTTTATTGAAAGCAGAGGACTAGCTACAATTCAAACATTAAGATACATTACATACAATATAGCAAAAATTATTCATTGTGTCATCAGAAAAGTTTGTATTAAGCACAAAAAATTCAAAGTACCAAGAACAAGTAAAGGTCACAAAGAGCTTTAGTAGGCATCAAATGAATAAAACTGATAAGACAAATGATACTGAACTCTCTGATAACAGCAGCAGCAAGACAGGTGGTATTAACTTCTAATCATTGGCCACTAAGTTCAATGAGTTCTTCCTACCAATATCTGAAAACACAGGGACAAAAATGCACCATTGAAAGCGAATTCATTAGACTTGCTTGCACAGGAATTGCATACTCCACTAACAAATATCAGTTTTGCAAAATCAACTGTTAGAGAGACCATAAAAATTATTGCATCACTAAAAAGCAGTAACTTTTCCAAATATGATGATTTTTCTTCAGACATTGAAATTCTCTGCTGATTTGGAAGAGACCCTTTGCATTACCTCTGTAACTATTGAATAGGAAGGTAAAATGTTATGGTTGTAAAATATTCCCCTTATACTGACAATAAAAAACGATAATGACATTAAAAAATGATACATATGGAAATAAGACTAAATTTGGAGTGTGAAAAAAATTAAATATGGTGTCATGCAAGGTGTGCATGGGCCACATAAAATGATTTTCCTGGGAGATTGGAGGACTCTTAAAATTTTTTGTTGATGACATATGTATGCTAATAAAAGGTACAGGCACCTTGCACACAGTTGATTCATGGTAAATAATTGAAACTTTAACTTTACAAAAACTCATACAGGATGAATCAGGTGGAAAGGTACTTGCTTTGACGGGTGACTCTGAACAAAAAATGTCATATGAACATATGTCCTTTTTTTAATAGCTTCCAAAGAAACCAATGAAAATGCAGGTGGTCTAATGTTTTGTATAGTTGTGTACTTTTCCTTGCAATAGATGTTAAAAAAGTCCACCATCAAATTTTGCAGCTCTTGTAGACAGCTGCTGTGTTGCTGATCAGAGTTCATTTGTATGGTCCTTTACTTGAGCACATGCACTTAAACCAAGGAGTTCCTCCTTTGTCTCCACTCTGCACTTGTGGAATTCGCTCTGAAGCCAACTCCATAAAGAGTAATCCAATGGAGTAGGATATGGTGACAGTGGTGGCCAAGAAATGTCTCTATGGTAATCAATCCAGTGACCAGGATACATTTTAGTGAGGTATTGTGCTGCTGGCTGTATGGAATGTGTAGGAGCTCTGACATGCTGAAAGTACGTATGACATTGTGTTTCCAAAGGAATATACTCCAAGCAATCTGGCAATACATTTGAAGGAAATCAAGATACCATACTCCATTAAAACAATTATTTAAAACAGCTGGACCAATGAGTCGGTCTTCAATAATGCTGCACCTCACATTCACTGACAAACGTTGTTGAAAATTCATTTCCACAGTAGTGTGTATATTTTCATCTCCCCATCATCTGCTAGTGAAGAAGGACATGTGACTGATGCCCATGATTTTCAAATAGCTGTATGTCAAATACAGTTAAGAAAAGGGCAAATGTTCATTTGAAGTTTTTTATTCAGTCACTAATACTATAAACCCTCAAAGCATGGACCCTTCCTCCTGACTCAACCTGCATTATACAATTCAAAATAAATAAAACTAACATAAGAGTTCAAAAATAGAGATCAATGGGTCTACACTGGGTGGGGTGCCTTGGGTATCCAGGCTGCAGTGTCAGCAGGACATGAACAAGTTGACCAGAAATCTCAGTCCTGCACTTACAATTAATGTGTTGGCCTGATGATGGTTTTGTGTGCATACTTTTGTGACAAATCGTATTTGTAATTAATAAAATGAGTGAATTTAGGATGAACAGTGCAATTTACGGCCACAGTACAGTTCCGAAGTGAAGTGCAAATTAACCTCACACTTTTTGCAGATGATACACTTACCTGTAATGAAGTACCATCTGAAGGAAACTGCACAAATATATCTGATCTTGACAACTTTAAGGTGTGGTGAAAAAATTGGTAGCTTGCTTGAAATAATCAGAAATTTAAAACTGTGAACGTCACAAAATGAAAAAATGTAGTATCCTATGACATTAATATCAACTGAGTCACAGTTGGAACTGGCCAACTCTGACAATTATCTGGGTAAGGATACGAAATGCAATGATAACATGGCTCAGTCATGGATAAAGCAGGTGGTAGACTTCAGTTTACTGGTAAAATACCAGGGAAGTATCATCAGTCTACAAAGGAGATTGCTTACAAATCACACGTTTGACCCATTATACAATATTGCTCAAGTGTATGGGATCCATACCAAATAGGATTATCGGGGGATATTGAACATACACAGAAAAGGTCAGTACATCTAGTCACAGGTTTGTTTAATCCATGGGAGAGTGTCACAGAGATAATGAAAGAACTGAACTGGAAAACTCTTGAAGATAGATGTAAACTATCTTGAGAAAGTGTACTAACGAAGGTTGAAGAAAATGCTTTAAATGATGATTCTAGGAATTTATTACAATGACTTATTTATTGCTCACATCGGATTCATTAAGACACAGAGGCATTCATACAATCATTCTTCCAATGCTTCATACATGAATGGAACAGGAAGAAATCCTAATAACTGGTACAGTGGTCCATACTATGCACTTCACAGTGGTTTGCAAAGAATGAATATAGAGGACTCTGGACTGACATACGCCTGAAGATAGGCATCAACTATACAAAAAAGCCCACTTGCAAAGATTCAAGCACCAGTAATCTCAGACTTTTTGCAAATATGATTCAACTTTAACCCTTCTAATACCGAGTATTTTTTGTTACACTGACAAGGGAATGGTCAGAATTGTCATGCCGAAACATGTATTGCTTTTTTTAGCACTGTTATTTAACTGTGCAAAAGGTCCGTATGCAAAATTGTAGCTGCTGACATGAACTGGAAGTCACCTAAAAAAAATCACGAACAAGACTATGCTTGGCGCTTGCAGTGCTGGCCACCCCTGGAAATGGGGAGTCGCGAGCGTTGTGCGCATGGTCGAGAAGTGCGGCCGTCTTATCGCGGCGTTCACTAAAGAGGAATATCGCTGCACGGTTTTGGTGGAAAGGGAAACGAATATTCGTTTCTGTAGCATGCACGTCCTTTTAATTTCTGGCACGTATTTCGAAACATACCGTCCTGAAACTAGTTAGAGATGTGGAAGATGTTCTGTACATGTTCATCTATACTCCTCAAGCCGCTTTAAGGTCAACATTCAATCTCCCCTCACAGGTGATGGCGAACCCTGTAAATGGTTTGCTGCTTGCCATGGAGATATACCACAGACGCCACATGAAGCAATCAACAGAAAACACACGTGGACACTATGTGTTGTGCGACATGGTTGTTAAACTTCTAGACGAGCATGTAAATGGCGCAGACATGTGGCTAGAAATAACTGAAACACTCGATATTGCAGACTGTGAATCTACAGACGGCGAAGACACCGACGAAAGTTGTACTCATGAAAACTCTTCGAGTGATAGTGCCACGTACCATCATCAATTATCTCCGAAAGTAACACCAGCAACTACAATTACCTTATCAGACAAAGAAAAAGCGGTGACGCATTGATTGAAAATAAGTATTGCATTGTCCGTTCTGAACGTGAATTGTATAGATGGAAAAAGGAAGCTGCTGGACGACGTTAAGAGTCGATTGGAAATTGCGACGGAGATATTTATCGATGCCAGACAACAATCATTTAGTGTCAGCGATACAACTTTGCGTGATTGGGCCTTACAGATAGCCAACGTGATAGGCGCTAAAGAATTTACAGCTTCTCATAGTTGGATTAGTCACTTCAAAAGATCACATAAAATTGTGGCAAGAAAAATAACAAAATTTGTATCGACAAACAGCTCGGAAAATGAAGTGACACAAATCGAAAAGATAGAAGCTTTTCTTACGAATGCAAAAAATAAGATCGCTAGTTTTAGTGAATCGTACATTTACAATGCAGATCAGTCAGGTTTTCAAAAAGAAATGCGTGTGAAAAGAACACTGACATTCAAAGGGGAAAAACATATTGAGGCGATTGCGCAGTCCACGACTGCACTCACCCATTCATACACTATAATGCCCATATTAGTCAGGATGGTTCATTGCTGCCTAAACCAACCAGACGTTTTGGACCACGTGTCAAAAGAACAATGTTCTACGCAAACAATCTTGTGGTAGACGCATCGAAGTCTGGAAAAATGGGAAATGAAAACGTTACACTTTTCATGCGTCCTGCTTTTCTTAAGTTCTGCGGGAACAAATGTCTTCTCCTTCTAGGTTCGTGGTCAGGTGATACAAGGCCTGATTCATTAAAAGCTGTATTTCGAGCCCACCCTGACAAAGAAGTAGAGATACTTCAGATTCCACCCGGCACAACGAACGTAATTCAATCTTTAGACAGAGAATTTTTCCGTCAGTGAAGGCATTTTACAGAAAACTAACAGAGAAAATTATTGAGTGCAGATCACTGCAATTTCCTGTCTATCACCGTGACAATGTTCTCAAGCTGCAATCAATAGTACGTTATCAATTTTCCTCCCCACGGTTTCAGAATTTGATTAAATATTCATGGCTCTCCTCGAAATATACTGATACTAGGCCTGATTCATTCCTAACACCAGCCCAGTTTTGCCTACGGACATCTAAAACTGTCTGTGATTCGCAGGGCTGTCATATGTCGTCTTTGCTTGTATGTTCTTGGTGCACAAAAAACCTATGTTTTGAATATTGTATCAAAATTTCGCATTTTTGCGGTAATTACAAGAAATAAAATTTGGACGTGTTCTAAACCATATATTTATTTGTGTCTATTTCGTAGCTATTTGGAAAGAATGTTGTAGATAACATATCAGCCATATTTGTCAACGAATGTTTTGTGGTGTCACCGCCAGACACCACACTTGCTAGGTGGTAGCTTTTAAATCGGCCGCGGTCCATTAGTATACGTCGGACCCGCGTGTCTCCACTGTCAGTGATTGCAGAACGAGCGCCGCCACACGGCAGGTCTAGAGAAACGTACTAGCACTCGCCCCAGTTGTACAGCCGACGTTAATAGCAATGGTTCACTGACAAATTACGCTCTCATTTGCCGAGACGATAGTTAGCATAGCCTTCAGCTACGTCATTTGCTACGACCTAGCAAGGCGCCATTACCAGTGTATATTGAAATGGAAATTATGTACAGTGAAGAGAGATGTACACCGATTGTGGATTAAACTTAAGTATTCTACCAGTACCTCCTGTTTTGCTAGTCTTACTTCTCTGACCTGTTCCAGACCTCACGCCAATCTGCGTGAGCTTAATGCGTGCCTTTAGGCTACCTCCGAGTGGCTTGGCTGTCTTGGCACGCCACTACAGTTGGCGACGAGCTAAATCGCGTTTGTCCCAATTGATCTTGCCTTAATTTACTTGTGTCATGGCTTCGCCTCAATCTCCAGATGTACTGTCCGAATTTTATCGCTTGCAGAATCAGCAGACGCAGGCGTTATTGGATGACCTTGGACAGCTCGTCCAGGGTCAATGTGCAATGCAAAACGATGCGGCTGCCGCCGCTCCACCGTTCCCGCAGCCACAACACGTAGTTGCACCACCTTTTCGTCCTTTTGATGCGGCACTGGAAAGCTGGACGGAGTGGTCACGCCAATTTGGATTCCATCTCGCCGCCTATAGAATTCAACGTAATGAGCGGCAGCCTTTTTTGTTAGCATCCGTCGGGGTGCACACGTACCGTGTGATAGTGAAATTATTTCCCCGACGCGACGTAGCAACTCTGTCCTACGAAGAAATTTTGTCTGCATTAGATGCATATTTCAAAGAACCAGTCAATGTAGTTGCAAAAAGGTATACTTTCTTTCGTACAAAACGTACGGCCGGTCAGACTAATAGGGAGTGGTTTGCAACTTTGCAAAGCCTTACCAGGGATTGTGCTTTTGAGTGTGAATGTGGACTCCCTTATTCGGATATTATCGTGCGTGATGCAATTGCACAGAACGTTTCTGATGTTCGTATCAGGGAACAGATTTTGAAACTAGTCAATCCCTCCCTTCAACAAGTGATGGACACATTGGATAGGCAGGACACACTTGACTTTGCTCAGGAATCATTTGAAATTTCGCCAGCTGTGTGTCACATTAACCGGCCCGCCGGGCGCGCTGCACAGAACGGTAAACAGCCTTCGCGCCCGTCCGCGCAGCTGCTGCCAAGCCCCCCACTACGTTTGCCGCGCAAGCAAGCACATGCAGTGCTAAAGTCATGCCCGCAGTGTGCTACTAGACATTCGCGTGAGAACTGCCCGTCACGCCAAGCTATTTGCTTTTTCTGTAAAAAAAAGGACATGTTCAAAGTGTTTGCCAGAAAAAGCTCAGAACGGACACACACAACCATTCCAGGCCCTTTGCTTCGCGCCGGAATCAGAATCGAACCAAGAATACTCAGGCTCGTGAACCGTCGCCCATGGACATTCATGTAGTTAATTCCACTCCGCCCAGTGCCACTCTCTCTAACAGTGACTGTGTTCGTCCCACAAATAGTGTGTGTCAACATCGACGGAAATCACGTCAAGTCGCAAGTGCTTTTCTACCAGTGTCAGTTCACGTTGCGCGAGACAGTCGCTCTTGTCGTCAGCAGGACAATAAACTTTTTGTAGACTTGGATATTCAAGGCAAAGGGATACCATTCCAGGTCGATACTGGAGTGGCAGTTTCCTTGATCAATAAAGACACGTACAAACAACTGGGCACACCTCCGTTGCGTGCCGCAACTGTTAAGCTAACTAGCTATTCCGGTCAGGATATCCCTGTGTTAGGACAGTGCAGCCTTCTTGCAACATACAAGGGATAAACAAAACTTGTGTCTTTTTACGTCCTTCGTTCTTCTTCTGCTGTGAACTTGTTTGGTTTAGATTTATTTCAGTTGTTTAACTTGTCTATAGTCAATCAGGTCCTATCAGTGAACCAGACTGTGCCTTCTGACAGTGTTTCTCATCTATGTGAAGAATTTGCAGACATTTTTGCACCGGGCCTAGGTTGCGCTAAGAACTGTAAAGCACATTTGGAACTGAAAGTAAACGCGCAACCGAAATTTTTCAGAGCACGCAATGTTCCCCACGCATTGCGTGATGAGGTCGCAAAAACATTACATGATTTGGAATCACAAGGCGTAATTGAACACGTGCAGGCTTCTCTCTGGGCATCGCCCTTAGTAATTTTGCCAAAACCTTCCGGAAAATTGAGACTTTGTGTGGACTTCAAGGCAACAGTGAATCCACAACTAGTGATTGCAACTTTTCCTTTACCCCGCCCGGAGGATCTTTTTGACAAACTGTGTCCGGGTAAATATTTTTCGAAGTTGGACCTCGCAGATGCGTACATGCAAATACCAGTGGACGAAGAATCCCAGCGCGTTTTGGTGGTTAACACGCATCTTGGTTTGTATCAATTCAAAAGACTGCCATTCGGGTGTGCATCCGCCCCTGCATTGTTTCAGCAATATCTGCAAACTGTTTGTGCCTCGGTCCCTACTGCAGCAAACTATCTGGACGATATTGTGATCTCCGGAAAGACGGAAGAAGAACATTTAGCCAATCTCAGAACATTATTTCAGGTCTTGCGACAAAATGGTCTTCGCTTGCGGAAGGACAAATGTGTGTTTTTTGCTCGTGGCTTACCCTATCTGGGCCATGTACTCAATGCCCAGAGTATACATCCCAGTCCAGAGCACCTCCGTGCAATACAAGACTTGCCTTCGCCGCAGAATTTGAAGCAGCTACAGAGTGTGCTGGGAAAAATTAACTATTATCACAGATATGTCCTGCATGCCTCTTCCATTTCAGCTCCGCTGCATTGCTAACACTGTAAAGGTGTTCTGTTCATCTGGACGACGGAATGCGAAGGCGCCTTTCGCCAGTTGAAATCGGCGTTGCTTTCTAATACTTGCCTTACGCCATTTGATCCCCAGAAACCCCTTTTGTTAATGGTAGATGCATCAGATTTCGGGATCGGTGCTGTGCTTGCGCACAAAGATGGATCGCATGATTGCCCTATTGCCTTTGCATCCAAATTGCTCTCGTCTGCGCAAAGAAATTATTCCCAGATCGAGAAAGGAGCTTTGGCTCTCGTATTTGGTGTTACAAAGTTTCATGATTTCTTGTATGGTCGTCACTTTACCATCATCACAGACCACAAACCTTTGACATTGCTTTTTCATCCGAACAAGCCTGTACCTCCACGTACAGCGCAGAAATTCATTTGCTGGTCTATTTTCCTCTCGCAGTACCGCTACGATATCTTGTATCGGTCCACTGCTAAGCACGGAAACGCCGATGTGTTGTCCCATTTGCCTGTTGCTGAGGATAGAGCGTTTGATTCTTCCGAACTTGCTTGCATGTTCATTGATGTGGAAACCAATGACGTGGTCGAATCATTTCCGATTGATTTTCGTCGTGTAGCTACAGCCACAGCTGCTGACCCTGTCCTTGCTACTGTTTTGCATTTTGTTGCTACGCAATGGCCCTTGTCAAAGTCGCGGATCGAGGATCCGTTGGTTCGCCGATTTTTTGCTCACAAGGAGAGACTTTTTGTTCGATGTGGTGTTTTGCTATTGCGTTCTGATAATGATCAGTCCAGGGTCGTGGTCCCACGTTCGTTACAGTCCTCTGTCTTACGGCTTCTCCAGCAAGGACATTGGGGTATAGTGCGCACGAAACAACTTGCTCGTCAGCACTGTACTTGGTTCGGAATCGATGCTGCGATTACAAATATGTGCTCTTCTTGCATGGCGTGTGCCGAACAACAATCCGCACCACAGCGGAAATTCTTTGCATGGCCGAACGCCACTTCCCCTTGGCAACGCTTGCACATCGATTTTGCTGGTCCATTCTGGAATGCTCGATGGTTGGTTCTGGTCGATTCCTTCAGTAATTTTCCTTTTGTTGTCCGGATGTCTTCCACGATGTCATCTGCCACCATCCAAGCGTTATCCGCTATCTTTTGCATTGAAGGTCTTCCACGGACTATTGTTTCCGACAATGGCCCACAATTCATGCCCGCAGAATTTCAGTCATTCTGCAAGGCCAATCGTATTCAACATCTGACATCCGCCCCATTTTCGCCTCACTCAAACGGTACCGCTGAACGATTGGTCCGGACTTTCAAGTCACAGATGTTGACGTTGAAAGAGTCGCATTCTCGGGAGGACGCGTTATTCCTCTTTTTGTCCTCGTATCACTCTCAGCCCCGAGATGGTCGCTCGCCGGCTGACTTGCTCTACGTTCGTCCTCATCGAACCTTGATGTCTTTGCTGCATCCACCGCATCAGGTTCCTGCACAGCGGCAGCCACCTGCTTTTGCTCCAGGCGACGTTGTATACTATCGCAACTATCGAGGTTCAAGGCGTTGGCTCGCAGGGCGCATTCTTCGCTGCCTCGGCCGCGCTATGTATTTGGTTTTGGGGGCCTCTGGTGAGGTGCGTCGGCATCTCAATCAGCTGCGCCTCTGTCGTCGCACGGGTTCTGCCGCTCCCCGTCTGCTTTCAGCGACAGTGCCGTCCGGTCAGCGCCCTGGGGACCCATCTACTGGCTCGCCTCATCCCCAGGTGTTACCGACGCTGCCTTCCATTTTGCCCCATGGCGACGCGCTGCCGCCGCCTGTTCTCCCGCCGGTGACGCCTGCAGTGGACGCTTCGCTGCAGCCGCCAAGCGCCTCCCTGGGTCACGCGCCGCTGATCGCTTCCCGTGACCAGCTGTCCTCCGACAAGGAACTCTTGCCCGCTCCGGACGAGATGTCGTCTTCGTCCGTCGGCTGCCCCGCCCCGATGGGGGTTGAATCTTCGGCCCCTCCTGTCTCTCTACGGACACATACACCGCATGTTGGAGTGCACCCTGGACTAGGTTTTCAGGCGTTTCCTAGCTCCCCTCGGACTGAATGGCCGGGTGCGGGTGGCACAGCCTCGCCTGTTGTTAGGCTCCCCACCTCGTCGCATACGTCAACATGGGGTCCTCCCCACGGCGGGCGGAAGCATTATAACACAACCATACGCCGATTTGCGGGGGAGGAATGTGGTGTCACCGCCAGACACCACACTTGCTGGGTGGTAGCTTTTAAATCGGCCGCGGTCGATTAGTATACGTCGGACCGGCGTGTCGCCACTGTCAGTGATTGCAGACCGAGCGCCGCCACACGGCAGGTCTAGAGAGATGTACTAGCACTCGCCCCAGTTGTACAGCCGACGTTAATAGCAATGGTTCACTGACAAATTACGCTCTCATTTGCCGAGACGATAGTTAGCATAGCCTTCAGCTACGTCATTTGCTACGACCTAGCAAGGCGCCATTACCAGTGTATATTGAAATGGAAATTATGTACAGTGAAGAGAGATGTACACCGATTGTTGATTAAACTTAAGTATTCTACCAGTACCTCCTGTTTTGCTAGTCTTACTTCTCTGACCTGTTCTAGACCTCACGCCAATCTGCGTGAGCTTAACGCGTGCCTTTCGGCTACCTCCGAGTGGCTTGGCTGTCTTGCCACACCACTACATGTTTAATTATCATACGATCGCTTTCACTGTGGGAATCAGCTCTCTCACTGCTGTGGCAAGAGAGCGGCGCGTAGCTAACACCATCTTGTCCCTAGATGGCGTTGGTATAACGTAGCGAGAGAGGTCAGGGTTGTACAAGAGGCAGTTACAAGCGCGGAAACCATGCGACAATAATGTCTTACTTCATAAAATTGTTTACAGACTTCCAGGTCATGTCAGCAGCTAAAATTCTGCATACAGACGTCTTGCAATGTTAACTCACAGTGGTAAAAAAAGCAACACAGGTTTCGACATGACAAGTCTGACCATTCCCTTGTGAGTACCATTGGGGTCTTTAGTGACCCCAACGGAATTTATTTTGTATTAAGGATAGTTTTAATAATGGTAGAATAAAATCACATTCTTTATGTTTTCCACAATCTAAAACATGATGTCAGTGACATTATATTAAATTAAAATGTCTATTTTTTTTAAATTATTTATTTCCTTGAAATTTACAAACGATTCTCGTGAAACTACAAACATTTTTTATTAAATTCCGAATTGACATTTATGACGCATTACACTTACAGTAATAAATGGCAGAGTAGTTTTTACACACAGAACATCCACATTTTGAACATTCATCGGTGAATTTTCTATCCTCAGACCTTTTACAAAATGGACACCTTCCTCTTTCTTTTTGTCTGTCCTGTTGATGGAAGTACCGGGGAAATAAATTTGTCTGGCTTTCTTCCAATGAACTGCTTTCCTAATTCTATGAGAAATGCCCGTCTCTTGTAGTTGTTCCTTTCTGCCCAGTCTGGTAAAAGATGTAGCCATATGACAAATGCATTCAGTGCACTGAAATAAATCATGTTGTAAAATAATACCATTGGCCACCTTCTGCTCATCCTCTTTGTAGTCTACGTTCTAACCAGCTTGTCCATGGTATCTACTCCTGATTTTGTTTTGTTATAATCCAGAATCATTACTGGCTTGCATTCTCCATGATCTTCCACTTCCTTCCTTGAATGCATTGTACTGAGCAAAGTTAGAACTTTTCCCTTTTTCAGACAATATGAGACAATTGAAGTATGCTCTTGGAATCCAAAAATAGATGAATATTTGACTCGACCTTTGGTCTGAGTGAAAGCTTGTGGTAGTCCTCTTTTATTTTTTCTAATTGTTCCTAAGAGTGTGAGATAGATTTTGAGAAGTTCTCTCGCCAAACTAAGGCTAGTGAAAAAATTGTCAGTTTTTACATTTCTGCCACTGTTTTCTAAGTCTTTCACCATATCTAAAGCAACTCTCTTGTCTTGAACAACTTCACGAGATTCATTTTGTTTTTGACCAGTGTAAACTTGGAGACTGAGAACGTAAGACGTTGCACTATCACATACAGCCCATAATTTCAACCCATATTTTCCTGGTTTTGAAGGAATATATTGCCGAAATGGACATCTACCATGAAATGCCACAAGTTGTTCATCAATTGTTACGTTGCTGTGAGAAACATACGCTTCTTGCAATGTGTGTACCCACATTTCAAATATTTCTCTAATGGGAGTGAGCTTGCCAGGAGCACAGTTGTGATGTCTCACATCTGCGTCATCACATCAGATGCACCTTGAAATCTGCGTAAAGCGATTTCTAGCCATTGCTTCACTAAATAGGGGTCTACCATCCTCTTTGTTCCACGGATGTGTAAATGCCTCATTATGGGCCTTGTAAGCACCTGCTAGGATCAAGACTCCGATAAAGCACTTCAGTTCAATGGCATCTACTGGTTTCCATTTACTACCGTAAACAAGACTACCCTCTTTGTTAGTCCACATCAACAATGTTTCTCCTAAGAAACATCTGAAAAGCTGATTCTATGGAGTCTACACATTTCACTGCAAATTTTGTAGGACCTGGCTTTACTCGCATTATGTTCCATCTCTCTTCTCTTCCACAAGCTCTTCTCAACTCATGTTTGTGCCACAATTCTTCTTTGTTTTTAAACCTACACAAAATAAAATAAAAAATACAAAGGCTATATCTTGGCTCTAGACCCTAACGCACATTTACAAAAATACATTGTGTACTTATATATAACAGTCAGAAATACATGTTACTTTCTGTTCAGGCTTGACATCTGCGCTGTTCAAATCTTCTTCTGAACTTCCGTCTGATTGAGGAATATTCTCTTCTAAGACGTCAGTTTCTCCATCGCTGCATGAGACATCAGAAACTATATCGCTGATATCACTATTTGATTCTCCAGATAGAGGATTATCCTGCAGTAATATTTCAAGCACTTCGTCTTCGGAAAGGTGATGAGACATTTTCCACAAAATGCAACACACACAATAGTAGTCTCCGCTTGTATGGAACAAATAACTGTCGGCTTATAAAGTATTGGCAAAAATCACACATTACAACAATATTTACAAGAATAAAACAAAGGAAATAAAGCAACAGTTACGGATTCAATGCAGCATTATTGGGTAATAATACCACAAGAGAGGAATGGGGTCGCATTTAACCCCAATGGTATTCAATGGTTCTCTCTTGATTTTCTGAAAAAATAAATATTTTCAAAAAGTTATATTAATGTATTACGAACCCATTATTTAATTCAGGAAGAGTCCGAATTTTTCATAATTTTTAGGAATAGCAAATAAGGTATATTTTACAGACAATTACGGCCTGGGGTCATTATAGACCCCACGGTATTAGGAGGGTTAAAAGAATAGAAGGGGAGGGGGGTAGGGCGGTGAAGAGTCCTATCAGAGAAAAATTGCACAAATATTCAGTCAGATTGGCAACTTGTTTTAAATGTTCTGAAATGTAAAATTGCGCAATTCACAAACCTAACAAAAAATGTGGTATCCCATGACTAGTAACAATTAGTCATTGTAGAACTCAGTAAATTCATACAAATACCTGGGTGTAGCAATTTGTAGGGATATGAAATGGAAAGGTCATATAAGCTAAGTCCTAGGTAAGCAGGTGGCAGATTTTGGTTCATTGATAGAATACTAGAGAATGGAGACTATCTGAAGAGGAGACAGCTTGTAAAACACTAGTGGCACCCATCCTCCAATATTGCTCAAGTGTCTAGGGCTCATACTAAAAAGGGCTAAAACATACAAACAAAGGCAACATGAATGGTCGCAGTTTTATTTGACTGATGGAAGAGCATAAAGGAGACGCTGAAATGACTGAACTGGCAGAAACTGGAAGACGGATACAAACCGTCCTGTGAAAGTCTACTTATAGAGTTTCAAACATCAACTTTAAGTGATGAATCCAGGAACATGCTACAACCCACTATGAATTGCTTCCATAGGGATTGCACAGACAAGATTAGACTAATTACAACACCCACAGAGCCATCATTCTTCCTGTGCTCCATACATGAAAGGAAGGGGATAAATCCCTAATAACTGGTACAATTGCAAATACTGTCTGCAATGCACTTCACAGTGATTTGCAGAGTATGAATATAGAAACATTTCATATACCCTTACTGAATATATACAGGATGAATGTTAATAAAACTGACAAACAGCAGGGAACAGATTCTTGGAAAATGGTGGAAAAAAGGTCCCAGAAACATGTGTCTGGAAATGCATCATTGCCATGGTAGACGGAGCTGACAAATAACAGTTCCTCTGATCATGTGCCATGTGTTCCTTGTGTGTTGCAGTGTAATGTAACCAGAAGAATGAGTATTCATGCTGGGAACAAGCCAAGATAGTGATTGTGTACAGCCAAGCAGGTGGGAACAATCGAGAGGCAGCATGGCTACACCAAAACAAGAACCCACACAGACACCAACCATACCACATAACAGTTCATGCCCTTTTTGGTGTTTGTGTGGTCATGGGTCCTTTCACAGACAGACATGCAGGGTGGTGGTGGATTGTCCGTACAACAGATTTGGAGGTCCGGGTTCTGCAAGATGTTGAGATGAATCCTAGTACAAGCTCCAGGTATGTGGCCTGCCAACATGGTCTAAGCCAAAGTACAGTTATGTATTCCTGCATGACAACTGCTACCATCCCTATCACCTGCAATACCATGGACACCATTTTAAGCATCTATTGTGAAATGGATGCGATGCAGCTCTGTACGGTATTCTGAGACGAATTGTTGTTGTCCTATGTACACTGCCCATTTCTGGACATATATTCATGTTCAGAAAAAGCAGAACACCTTGAACAACAAGAGACAGGAAGTTGATATTCACAGGACATGTGCATTAGTATGTTCTGTACAATGAGCAGCATTTCATTAATCTTGGTTCAGCATGTGCCCTGTTGCCTAGTAGGCACAGTGTCCACCATGGGCGCTGATAACTTATTCCATGTGTGATGGCTTCAATATGTATAAGGTGCGAATGGTGTCCTGTGTTATCCCCATCCAAGCAGCATTCACCTGTTTCCAAAGTTCATCTGTAGTGGTTGCCATTGGGTCACAACACTGCACCCATTTTCGATTGGCAACAAGTGTGGCAATCTGGCCGACCTGGGCAAAAGGCTGACAGCCTGTGACACCAAGAAGGCATGTATTCATGCAGCAACATGTGGTCGTGCATTGCCTTGCTGAAAAATGGCATCTGTGGTGCTATGCAGGAAGGGTATGTCTATGAGTCGCAGGACATCATTCACATGGTCACACTGGTCACAGTGCCCTGTACACATACCAACAATGATTTGTGGTTGTACCCAATAGTACCCCATACCATAAGGCTTCGAGTTGGCGCTGTATGTCTTTCACAAATTCAGTCACTGTGATGCCACTCCCCTGCCTGTGGTGAACCTAAATGCGGCCATCATTTTCACATAAAAAGAACATGGACTCATCCAGAAACACTATGATGCTACTCCTGTCCCCAGTGATGCCGCCCCATACACCATTGCCATCTAGCCTGTTTCTGCATATTCAGCAAAGGTATGTGGAGGAGGGAACAATGCACATGAAACCCATACCATAATAAATAGTGATGGACTGTCACCCCTGGTAGTGTACAATGTGTTCCACTGTTCTCCTATTGTGCCAGAGTCCAGGTGGATGAAGATCTGTCCTGTAATGCCATCCCGATGAGGTGTAGGTCTGCTCTGGGAAATGGCCTGGGTGGTGTGACCTGACCCATCTCATCGTGTTCTATGGCCTTCCGTGAAGCATTCTGCACACACCCATCACACTGCTGAAGCACTTCATCCCACATGAGCAGCGATTTCCCAGACGGATGCACCACATTCTCTCATGCCAATGCTCCCTCTGACTCACTGGTCTGATGACATGGTTCACACATACATCTGCATGGCATCCTGCACATCTGCTCAAGTCACACTGATCCATCAGCTTTGGTTTATAGCAATAAAGAGAGCTGTAGGCAGACTTTACTAGTAGGTGGTGTTGCACTGCAATGTTGATGTTGACCTTGAACCCACGGGCCAACATGGTTCAAATTTTAATCATTTCTGCAGAACATACTAATGTACATATCTTGTGAATATGAACATTGTATCTCTGCTCATTCAAGATGTTCTGTTTGTTTTGAATATGAGCGAATGTTCATAGGACCTTTTTCCTCTATGCAGTTTATTGGTTTTATTAATGTTCACCCTGTATACTGAGAGAGAAAAACATTTTTATCTCAACTGGACTGACAGTGCAAACTTGGGATTGTTAAACAATTTACCACAGCTTCTGACTCCACACTGTAGGCGTAGAGTCAATAAAAACTGGACAGCAATTGGAAATTTGCCACTGGTTAATTGCAGTCTGTTGACTAATTCCAATGCAGAGTAAGCCACTATCACTCATGGCAATATCAATAACACCTGTATTTAACACCAGTCGTCTGACAAAAACAAAAATTTTTAGGGGTACATCTTTGTAAGCATATGGTGTGAAATGACAGACAGTGAGCTGATTGGGTCTGTTTCATTAACAGCAATGCTTCCATCATGGACCCATGTACATTATAGCCATCAGGTGGCACAACATCTAAACCTAACATTCTCCAAAAAATGGATCAGCAAATATGTCATGCTTCTACACCACCTAACCAATAAAACTGGACAAAAGTTATACTGAATATGTTATTTGAATTAGTTTGCACTATCACCTCCTGCAATATTTATGATTCCACATAAAACACCCTGTACATGCAAATGATCATAATTTTCTTCTAATGTTAGCCTACTGAATAATTTATGTTGAAATTTTATACCTTCTTGATGTGGTCAATAGGCAGTGCAGATAATAATTCCTTAAGTAGACAATATGTTTTTTCATAGTAATTCAAACTGCAATAGAAGAAAGGATAAGCCTTCATTTTTTATTATTCTTGTTTTAAAATATTTCCCCAGACTCAAACTAGGTGACATTTAGTATAGTATCTATAAATCTGAGGACTCAACAATATTATGAAAAGAATTGATCACTAGTCACTGTCCACATGACATGTTGAGGGGGAGAGAAGTCAGCACTGCCTGGCGGAGTGTGCAGTGCCTATCCTTTCTTCCGTTGACAGGTTGGCATTCTTAGAAAGAGTCCTGTGGAAGGATGGTGAGGTTAAGTTGGAGGTAAGGAATTCTTAGAAAGTGGCCAGGGGATGGTTAGGTGGGAGGGGAGCAGAGGATCACAGTTAGTTAGTTAGTTACACATTCCATGGATCACTTTGCATGATAGATAGTAATGATGTGGAATGTGTCATTTTACATTCACATCACAAATTAATTTGTCCATACAGCTACATTCTGAACATTTCAAAAGAAAAAAGACATGCAGATGTGAGTTAGTAATTCCTACCCACCACCTTTTACACATTACAGTAACAGAAACTCTTCAGTGGAATAAAAGGAGCTGTAAAGGAGAAGGGGCTCAGTTTGTTATCAAATTTTACTTCGCTCTCTGTGAGACATTTTGTATCACTGGGTAAGTTATCAAAAATTTTTGTTGCAGCATTGTGCACCACTTTTATGCCAAAGACAACCTTAATATGGAGTAATGAATGTCATTTTTCCTTCTGGTACTGTAATTTTATATCTCATTCTTCCTTTTGAACTGTAGTGGATTATTTGCAACAAACTTCATGAGGGAGTAAATATACTATGAAGCAGTAATCAGAATGCCCAACTCCCTAAAATGGATGGTGGAATGAACTGGGAGAGGCAGGGCACAATGTTGGAAATAGGGGACTTTGGTTGGAAGGATTGCTGGCAAAGAAGTGTTTCCATTGCAGTGATTGGGGGAAGGAGAGTAGGTCTCTGACAAGTCCAATATGGTTAAATTTAAGTATAGGGCTGAAGGTGAGCAACTGAAACTTCTATGGAGCTGAGGATTTTGGTGGAAAGGTTAACAACAGTGGTCTGGGATTGTTTCATCTCTGGATTGAGTGGAGTGTTGGTAGGGAAATTTTGGAGATGTGTAAATCTGAAAAGGTCAGCTAGGCAGGCTCTGGGTGCTATGAGGAGCTGACAAGGAGTAACACTGTGGGTAGGATAGAGGTTGGATAGTGGTGCCCAAGGCAGCAGTGGGATGGCAGTAGGCTGCATGATTTACAGAGGTAGTGCAAGGGATTCAATTTCAGATGTGGGATGTATGTAGCAGGGATTTCACAGTAACATTGGCTTGCAGAAGGATCAGAGATGGTTCTGGGATTCTGGTGTCATGGAGATGTGTTTTTGCAGTTAGCAGATTTGTGAAGGACAGGGACTACAGACCCTGAAAAGGTGAAAGCATTGTGATAAGAGGGGTGGGATCCAGAAAAGAAATTTTTATAATTAGGCCTTTTACATTCAACTAGTTCTAATTCCCAGTCTTCGAATTCTTATTAGGTCTTCTGCTGAGTAACCTATTTTTATTTTCCAGAAATTCATTTCTGCAGTTTCTTTTTTACATTAAGTTGGCTGGACCATTGCTTTACAAACTTTACTTTTTATTCTTGGCCAACATTACATGGTCCAGTAACATTGACATGACCACTGCTATGTCTGACATCAGTGTGCAGCAACCAATGACAGATAACAGGTGACAGAACTGGAAGTGGAGGTATATAAAGTGTGTCGGGAGGACGCGAAACAGTGCATTCATTGTCATAATGTGGAAATGGAGTGATTCATCTGACATGCTAAAGGACACAGTATTGGCTTTAGGGCCAAGATTGGAAGTGTTTCTGGAATGCCTAGGTTTGTAAACTGTTCTTGTGTTGCTGTGGTTACAGTATGTCGTGCATTGCAAAATGGCACAATCCAAATTGAGCTCCAAGGCAACTGTGGTGCACCACAGGCCATAGATGACAGGGATGAACAACAGTAGTAAGGTATAGACATGCACTCGTTGAACAGTTGACCACCCAGATGAATCAGGGGTTACCAACAGTGCCTCCTCAATGATCATTCAGTGAATGTTGCTGCATATGGACCTCCACAGCAGGCGCCTATTCCACGCACCCATGACAACTGTTGTTCATTGGTGAAGAAGACTGGCATTTTCATGCTGGTACCACAACTGCACATCCAGTGACTGGTAACAGGTGGCTTTTTCAGATGAATCACGTTTTATGCTCCATTAGAGAGACGGCCATTGGCGTGTACTGCGTGAAACCACTGAAAGCAAACACCTTACAACAGTTGTTGGAATGGTCCAGATGAGAAGAGGGAGTGTTATAGTCTGGGGAAGAATGTTTTGTGGCATTACCTGGGTGATATAGTCATTCTGGAAGGCACAATGGATCAACACAAGTAAGCATCTGTCATTGTGGGGACCATGTACAGCCCTACATGCAGTTTGGTTATCCTTAGCGGGATGGCATCTACCAGCAGGATAATGCAATGTGTATGTGCATGATTTAAAGAGCATCGGGATGAGTTTACCATACTCCCCTAACCACCAAACTTCTTGGATGTAAACACAATCAAGAATCTGTGGGATCACTTTGACAGGAATCCTCAACCAAGAAACATAGCACACCTGCCCAAGGCACTGGAGTTATCATGATTCCACATCCCTCTCAGTCCACACTGCAAAAGATGATCACATTAATGTGACTGGACACTGTATTTTTTTTATTTATTTATAAAGGATGGTGCCACATATCCTCTCTTGATCACAGACAGGGGACACAGCCTTATATCCGTGGAGGGATTGGGCATGTTTCCACAAAGCTGAGGACTATACTGATGGTAGTGTAGCTGCTGGCAGGTTTTAACAAATAAACCTAATAAAATGGGTTGCACAATGTCCCATCTTTTCCCACATCTTTTTTCCATAGCCTTTTTCCCCAGCATCCTAGGACCCAATAGTGAAATGGATGGAAGAGGAACTTTTCACATCAGAGATACACAACAATCATGTAGGCAGAAGAAGTCATGCCATATGAAGTCACTTCTCTACTGTCCTTGCACTCATGACAGTCTGTTGCAGTTGTAATGTCTAAAATCACATGGCCCATGTCCATGTGCCACAATGAATTGTTCCAGAATCATAGTCGGTGGGTTACGTCCTTTCAAGCTAAGAACCATTTTAAACAAAGTCATGTGAATAGCAATGTTCCTGCTTGTTTTCTTTAAGTCTAGTGGTAATAGGATAAGAACAGTAGTATCAGGCTTGAGTGAGACTGGAAGCTGCTAGTCTGAACCTGCACATTGGCAGCAGATATGTGTTGGTCGTCTTCCTGAAAACTCCTGTGATTACTCAGGGATCAGTTCATGCATCTGCAACTGAGTTGGCCTATTTAGGATAACCAGTGCCCACCCTGAATATGAATTGCCCTAGAAAAGGTAGGATTAAAATTGGTAGTCATAGTTACACCTAGCTGGGAATCTGCACCTATGTGTAGGTGGAAACCATGAGAGAACAATACGCTTATGACTATTGGAACATGAAATGTCAGGACTCTCCTGGACTTAAATGGTAACAGATGAAAAAGGAAAACAGCCCTTATCACCTGTGAGCCAGCCAGATTAGATAGAGATGTTGCTGCTTTAAGTTATCCCAAACTACCAGGTGAAGAATACCATCCTTGAAAAGAAAGGATGCAGGAGAGTCACACAATTTGCAGTGAAAACAAAATAGTGAAGGAATGTTGATTAATCCCCATTGCTATCAATGAAGGAATTATGACTCTTCAAAGTCTTCTTTCAGGAAATGTTTTTATTATCCTTGTCTCTGCCAATGTGCCCATTTTACGCAGCAATGGAAATACAAGGAATCAGTCCTATCATCAAGTGAACAATGTTTGCATTAAGATAAAAAAAAATGGTTCAAATGGCTCTGAGCACTATGGGGCTTAACATCTGAGGTCATCAGTCCCCAAGAACTTAGAACTACTTAAACCTAACTAACCTAAGGACATCACACATATCCATGCCCGAGGCAGGATTCGAACCTGTGGCCGTAGCAGTCTCCCGGTTCTGGAGTGAAGCGCCTAGAACCGCAAGGCCACCACGGCCGGCTTGCATTAACATACCCATTAAATATAAGCTCTGGTTACTTGGTGACTTCAATGCATGCTGGAAGCTGCAATGCAAATGAGCTGCTACTTCTTGGTCTGTGTGCTGAGCATGAGCTTTTTATCACTAGTAAACAGTTCTGTTTATCCAATCATTATAAGTGTGAGGATACATCCACACTCCAAACACTGGCATATCATTGACTATGTCTTCAGTCACCAGTGTCACAGGAAAAAGATTCTGATCACAAAAACAGCTTGAAAAATTAATGATTGCTGGACTGGTCACAAACTGCTAGTTAGCCATCTGATGATTCTCATACATCATAAACCTTGATCTTACTTCTCAAATCATTCCAAGAGAAAATTCAGCATCAAGAGCCTGCAGGATAAAACTGCACTCTCTTTCAAGACGAAATTTAACTTAAAGTAGAGAGATCTGCTTCAGTTACACTAATTATTTATTCAAACTGTAACTTGATCGGGATCTTAAAATCAGATCGTCAGGTGTATGAAACTGTAACATACAGAGGCAGAGGAAAGAAATATAGTGCAACATATATGTAAAGACCAAAAGAGCAGACTGCTGAAACAAGATGACTATTGTATGTAGTAACACATTACATGCAGTTGGGTTAGTCAGTGCAATAGCTCAAATCACTGCACTTTGGCAGAACTAGAAAAAAGGGGAGGGCCTAATAATTTAACATTCAGGCAGATGGGACAAAGGAAACAGAAACTGAGAACAAATGCTGTAGTCACACTGGGCAACCACATGGTAGCAATGCCAACCCTGAGTGAGTGGGGGGTGATGTCAGAGATCTGGAAGCATAGAATTGTGCAGGTGCCAATGGTGCACAAGCAAGTAAATTAACATTATCAGTGAAGATACAGAAAATAGGAACTGATTGGTCAGAGAACTTACAGTAGTTGATTTAAGAACATAATAGAACGTGAACAAGCTGTAGCATGGCAATAGGCTGAATAACTCTCAACCATGTGACATTACATGATATTTCAGGCAACAAGACAATGTAACATAAGTAAAATGAATGAACGAAGAACAAAAACAGCAACTACAATGATAAAAATTAAGCTAATATAGAGCATGCTAAGTAAACGATCACATGTATGATGCATTATGGGCTTAATTGATGAAAAATAAAATGTATAAAACTGTGACAAAACTAAAATGTGCATGTAGTAATGTAAGCAGTGAAATAACAAACAAAAATGATCACATTGGGTGCCACACATTATACACAAGCATAATGATATGAAGAGCTAGCTAAGATGGGAAGCAACTAAAAGAATAGGAGAAAACCAATCTTGAGCCTTACAGACTAGTAAAAAAAATATGTGTCGTGATAGGCAACAAGGCAATGGCAGATAGGTCAAATGATTGAAGAGGGAAGTATACAGTAAAATCTGCAATAAAAAGTAATTGTAAGATTAACTATACCAATTGATTCATAGAGTATGTATGATACATTATGGACTCAAGTGATGTGTGTGTGTGTGTGTGTGTGTGTGTGTGTGTGTGTGTGTGTGTGTGTGTGTGTGTGTCTATAGAGGGGGAACCATTCCACATGGGAAAAATATATCTAAAAACAAAGATGATGTGACTTACCAAACGAAAGTGCTGGCAGGTCGATAGATGCACAAACAAACACAAACATACACACAAAATTCAAGCTTTCACAACAAATGGTTGCTTCATCAGGAAAGAGGGAAGGAGAGGGAAAGACAAAAGGATGTGGGTTTTAAGAGAGAGGGTAAGGAGTCATTCCAATCCCAGGAGCGGAAAGACTTATCTTCGGGGAAAAAAAGGACTGGTATACAGTCGCGCACACACACACATATCCATCCGCACATACACAGACACAAAACTCTGTATGTATATATATATATATATATATATATATATATATATATATATATATATATATATATATAAAAATAGAGAGAAACATTCCACGTGGGAAAAATATATCTAAAAAGAAAGATGATGAAACTTACCAAACAAAAGCGCTGGCAGGTCGATAGACACACAGACAAACACAAACATACACACAAAATTCTAGCTTTCGCAACCAATGGTTGCCTCGTCAGGAAAGAGGGAAGGAGAAGGAAAGACAAAAGGATATGGGTTTTAAGGGAGAGGGTAAGGAGTCATTCCAATCCCGGGAGCGGAAAGACTTACCTTAGGGGGAAAAAAGGACAGGTATACACTCGCACACACACACATATCCATCCACACATACACAGACACAAGCAGACATTTGTAAAGGCAAAGAGTTTGGGCAGAGATGTCAGTCGGGGCGGATGTACAGAGGCAAAGATGAAGTTGAAAGACAGGTGAGGTATGAGCGGCGGCAAATTGAAATTAGAAATTAGCGGAGATTGAGGCCTGGCGGATAGCGAGAAGAAAGGACATGCTGAAGGGCAAGTTCCCATCTCCGGAGTTCTGACAGGTTGGTGTTAGTGGGAAGTATCCAGATAACCCGGACGGTGTAACACTGTGCCAAGATGTGCTGGCCGTGCACCAAGGCATGTTTAGCCACAGGGTGATCCTCATTACCAACAAACACTGTCTGCCTGTGTCCATTCATGCGAATGGACAGTTTGTTGCTGGTCATTCCCACATAGAACGCTTCACAGTGTAGGCAGGTCAGTTGGTAAATCACGTGGGTGCTTTCACACGTGGCTCTGCCTTTGATCGTGTACACCTTCCGGGTTACAGGACTGGAATAGGTGGTGGTGGTGGGAGGGTGCATGGGACAGGTTTTACACCGGGGGCGGTTACAGGGGTAGGAGCCAGAGGGTAGGGAAGGTGGTTTGGGGATTTCATAGGGATGAACTAAGAGGTTGCGAAGGTTAGGTGGACGGCGGAAAGACACTCTTGGTGGAGTGGGGAGGATTTCATGAAGGATGGATCTCATTTCAGGGCAGGATTTGAGGAAGTCGTATCCCTGCTGGAGAGCCACATTCAGAATCTGATCCAGTCCCGGAAAGTATCCTGTCACAAGTGGGGCACTTTTTGGGTTCTTCTGTGGAAGGTTCCGGGTTTGAGGAGATGAGGATGTGGCTCTGGTTATTTGCTTCTGTACCAGGTCGGGAGGGTAGTTACGGGATGCAAAAGCTGTTTTTAGGTTGTTGGTGTAATGGTTCAAGGATTCCGGACTGGAGCAGATTCGTTTGCCACGAAGACCTAGGCTGTAGGGAAGGGACCGTTTGATGTGGAATGGGTGGCAGCTGTCATAATGGAGGTACTGTTGCTTGTTGGTGGGTTTAATGTGGACGGACGTGTGAAGCTGGCCATTGGACAGGTGGAGGTCAACGTCAAGGAAAGTGGCATGGGATTTGGAGTAGGACCAGGTGAATCTGATGGAACCAAAGGAGTTGAGGTTGGAGAGGAAATTCTGGAGTTCTTCTTCACTGTGAGTCCAGATCACGAAAATGTCATCAATAAATCTGTACCAAACTTCGGGTTGGCAGGCCTGGGTAACCAGGAAGGCTTCCTCTAAGCGACCCATGAATAGGTTGGCATACGAGGGGGCCATCCTGGTATATATATATATATATCCTTTCATCTTTCCCTCTCCTTCCCTCTTTCCTGATGAGGCAACAGTTTGTTGCTAAAGCTTGAATTTTGTGTGTATGTTTGTGTTTGTTTGTGTGTCTTTCGACCTGCCAGCGCTTTCGTTTGGTAAGTCACATCATCTTTGTTTATTGATAAATTTTTCCCACGTGGAATGTTTCCCTTTATTTTATATATATATATATATATATATATATATATATATATATATATATATATATATATATATATATATATATATATATATATATATGACTTACCAAATGAACGCGCTGGCATGTTGATAGACGCACAAACATACACACAAAATTCAAGCTTTCGCAACCAACGGTTGCTTCATCAGGAAAGAGGGAAGGAGAGGGAAAGACGAAAGGATGTGGGTTTTAAGGGAGAGGGTAAGGAGTCATTCCAATCCCGGGAGCGGAAAGACTTACCTTAGGGGGAAAAAAGGACAGGTATACACACACATATCCATCAGCACATACACAGGCCTTTACAAATGTCTGCTCAATACATGGGAAAGAAAATTTGTAACAAATTAAAAGGGAACAATTTGATGCAGATGAATTTAGGTTCACTTAAAAGAAAGCTATATGAGGTACTGACATTGAAGTGTTACTGGCATTACTCAGTGGATGAATTCATGCAGGACAAACTGGAAATTTGAGCGGGATACAATGTGTTACATATTCCAAAAAATATCCTTATAGTGTTATTATTTATTGTAGTGCTATTATTTATTAATGTAAAAATCATTGTAACTGTATTATAAATTTTTGTCATGTCTCCTGTATGGAAACTAAATGGATTGCAGATGTACGTCATGAGATGAATAAAACACAATTCATAAAAAAAATCTGAAATGAAATAATTTTGGAGAATATGGAGGAATAGAGAAATAAATAATTGTCTTGGCATAGTACATAACTGGCTTGAAATGAAATAAAAAAGGTAGCATTTGTTTACAACTCGATTTCTTGTATTTTCTGTGTTACTTGTTGGAGAATAAATACATTGTCTGTAGTTGATCTTACCTTTCTAAATATATTATGTTCTTCAGTGAGAACTTTCTAAATTACTGTAAGGATGGAAACTTTTGGCAGATAAAAATTGTGTGGCAGATTGGGCCTCAAATCTAGAACCTTTGCTTTTCATGGGCAAACTGTTTCCAGAAGCAACCTGCAGTGGCTACGTCTGTCTATTAAAGTATAGCTCAACTCATTCCACATGTCCAAAGATTATCCTTCATTATGGGTTCTGTGGTACATGAATGAATGAATTTTAACCTAGTGTAATGAATGTAGAGGGAAAAACTCATTTATCAAATGTGTGTGTGTGTGTGTGTGTGTGTGTGTGTGTGTGTGTGTGTGTGTGTGTGTGTGCGGGGGTGGGGGAGGGGGGGGGGGGAGAGATAGAGAGAGAGAGAAGTTGGGGGAAGTGAGAGAATAAGTTGGGGGAAGTGAGAGAGAGAGAGAGAGAGAGGGGGTGGGCAGAAGCAAGAGAGAGAGGGAGGGAGGCAGAGAGAGAGAGACAGAGGCAGTGGCAGGGGGAGAGGGGGCAGGCAGAAGCAAGAGAGAGAGGGAGGGAGGCAGAGAGAGAGGCAGCGGCAGAGGCAGGGGGAGAGGGGATGGGGAGAGTGAGGGGGAGTGGGAGGGGGAGAGGGAGGGGGAGGGGGAGAGGGAGAGGGAGGGGGAGAGGGACAGGGAGAGGGAGAGGGACAGGGAGAGGGAGAGGGGGTGGGGAGGTGGAGGGGGAGTGGAGTAGTGGAGGGGGACTGGGGGTGGGAGGGAAAAGGAAGGGGAAGGGGAGGGGGAGGGAGAGACGAAATGAGTGGAGAAAACAAGATGACTCAGTAATTAAGCAGAGAAATCATCCAAGAACTGGGTCGAGCAAGGCACTAAAGAGCAATACAGGAGATTTAAAAGCCTGATGAGAGAGTAATCAGCTAGTTGTAATTAAAAAAAGTGAATACTCTGGAGTAAAGGAGACTATCCACCAAAAAGTAGAGGCATTCAGTCATCAACAGGGACACACACAAAAAAATTAAAACTTGCTAGCTTCTGGTGTGATGCTTTTTGGACCATGAGGAGTACAAAGACACACCTATGTGCTACATGGCCCTGGCTGGATACGTAGTGGCAGTGCTGTATTGTGGCAGGTGACTAGGTTGTGATGGGGGTTATGTAGGTAGGATGGATAGAGAGGGAGAGGTGGGAGGCAGGGAGAGGTGGTGACAGTAGGAGGCTGGTGGCTCAGAGGGAGGCAGCCTGTTTACCTGCAAGAAATGCAGGAGGGAGGAGAGGCAGATGCACAAGCTAGGAATGTGATGCACAGTTTTTGGAGCTGATGATGAGCAGCGCACACTCAGGGTGATGTGAAGAAATAAACCCGAAAGGGGTGGCTGGAAGGAAGAAGGAAAAACTGTTGGATGGAGTGAGTTAACAAGGATTGAGACCAGCATGATTATGGAAATAAAGGAAGTGTTGCAAGGACAGTTCACATCTGAGTAGTTCAAGGAAGCTGGTGGTGGAGGTAAGCATCCATATGGCCCAGGCTATGAAGCAACTATTTCAATTGAGCATTTTGTGCCCAGCAGCACAATGTGCCACTGGTGATCAATTTTGTTCTTGGCATCAGTTTAGTACTGGACATTCATCTTGGTTTACAAGTGGGTAGTAGTCATACCAACATAAATAGCTGTGCAGTGTTTGCAGCAGAGCTGGTATCTGACATGGCTGCTTTCACAGATGGCCTGGTCTTTGACAGGGTAGGATAATCCAGTGAAAGAACTCGAGTAGGAAGAGCTGGATGGGTGGCCTGGGCAGGTCTTGCACCTTGGTTTTCTTGACCCCTGTGGCAAGGGATTGTGATTTGGAGAGGCACAGGGATGGGTAGGACGTTATAGAGATTGGATGGGTGAAAGCACCACCTTAAGAGGGATGAGAACAATCTAGGGTAGGACGTCCCTCATTTCTGGGCATGATGATAGATAATCAAAGCCCTGATGAAGGATGTGGTTCAGTTGTTCCAGTCCATGGAGACAACTGGTGATGAAGTGAGTGCTCTTTTGTAGCTGATTCTTGGGGATGGCAGGAGATTGAGGATGTGTGAAGAATGGCATGGGAAATCTGTTTGATGAATAGATCTGGAGGGTAGTGCCTGTATGTGAAGGCCTCAAGGAGACCTTTAGCATACTGGAACAAGGGAGTTCTTGACACTGCAGATACTCAGCATATCTGCAGTGACAAGTGGCCATGGTGTATGGGAGTGATTTTTGTGTGGAAGGGATGGCAGTTGTTGAAATGCAAATACTGCCAGTGGCTAGTGGGTTTAATGTGGACAAAGGTGTGGATGGAGCCATCAGGGAGGAGGAGATCAATTTCCAGGAAGGAGTAACATCAAGTTAGGATGGACCAGGTGAAGTAGATGGAGAGAAGACTTTGCAATTGTGAAGGAAGGAGGATAAAGTGCCTTAACCCTGAGTCCAGACACTGAAGATATTGCCAATGAAACTGAACATGAACTAAACTGGCTCTGCCATAGTGATCCCATCACAGAAATCCAACATAACCTTTAATCCCTATTGAACTCCACATGCCCTTTCCAGAACCTCTCCCTTGAGTCCAACCCCCTTCATCACTCCAGTGACACCTTGCACACCCATCTTCTACACACTCCCCAAAATCCCCAAATGTAACAGTCCTGGACAACTCACTGTCACTGGCTACTGTGGTCCCATTGAAAGGATTTCCAATCTTGTTGACCAATGCTTCCAACCAACTGCCCAAAACCTACCTCTAACATCAAATACACAAACCACTTCCTTCTCTTACCTTCCACCATCATTCACCCTTTACTTCCTGCATCCCAACTTTTCATTGTTAAAGCCTCTTCCCAATACACCAATACCACTCATGTCATGGTCTTCCCACTACTGAACATGTCTCCCAACATCCTTCAAACTCCATATCCACTACCTCATTCCTCACACACCTTACTAACTTTATCCTAACATACAACTACTTTTCCTCTGAAACAAATAAATCTGTGGCACAGCCATGGGCACCCATATGGCACATTCCTGTGCCAATCTGTTTATGGGCCATGTAGAGGAAACCTTCCAGCCTCACAAAATGCCAACTCATAGTCCAGTTCAAGTTCATTTGATATTTTCATGATCTGGACTCAGGGCCAAGACACTCTATCCTCATTCCTTCACAACTTCAATACCTATTCTCCCACCTGCTTCTGCTGGTCCTCCTCAACCCAACTTTTCACCTCCCTGGACACTGACTTCTTCCTCTCTGATGAATCTATTCACACTTCTAACACCAGCCTCCAACAGTACCAGCATTTGGGCAGCTGCCATCCCTTCCACACCAAAAATCCCTCCCACACAGCTCGACCTTCACAGATAGGCACTATCCCCCAGACCTAGTCCTCAAATGGATTTCCCATGCCGCATCCTCACACACCTCTAATCCTCCTACCAGCCCCAAGAATCAACTACAAATAAGTGTCACATGTATCATCCAATATCACCCTGAACTGGAACTACTGAACCAAATCCTTTGCCAGGGCCTTGAGTACCTATCATCATGCCCTGAGACATTTACCTAGATCCTTCCCAGTCCTCCTAAAGTAGTGTTCTGCCACCCACCCAACTGATACAGCATCCTAAATCCATCTTTACACTATTCTCACTCCCATCTCGTTGCTACAGGGATCATATCCCTGTGAGAGATAAAGGTACAAGACCTGCCCAATCAACCCACCCAGCTCTTCCTATTCCAGTCCTGTCACAGACTTACCCTGTCCCATCAGAGGACGGGCCACCTTTGAAAGCAACCATATCATATATCAACACTGCTACAAATACTGCACAGTTTTCTTTAAATCCTGTATGACTGCCAACCTGATGTCCACCAGGATGAATGGCAACTGCCAAATATATGATGCTCAGTTTCAATGGTTGCTTCACAACCTGGGTAATCTAGATTGTTGAATTCACTAACAGCTTCTCTGAATTACACGGGTGGGACTTGTGTTTGCAACACATCCTTCGCTCCTGTAATGATCTTGGCCTCAATTTCCACTGTCCCTGTATCCTTCTCCCAACAGTTTCCCCTTCCTCCTCCATCCTGTTACTGCTTCCCCATTTGCATTCCCACATCTGTCTCAGCATATCCTTCTCCCCACTGGCTCCAACAACCATGCATCATATGCCTAGTCCACGCACCTACAACGCCTCCCTCCTGCATTCTTAATCAGCTAACTGGCTGCCTTGCTCCGAGCCACTAGCCACCCATCCCCAACCTCTCCCCCGCCTCCTGCCTCCTGCCACCCCAGCTGACACAACAGCCATCCCAATCAAATTCAAATGCAGCACTGGCATTGTTTGTACAGCCGGCACCATGTAGGTGCCTGAGATAGAGAGAGAGAGAGAGAGAGAGAGAGAGAGAGAGAGAGAGAGAGAGAGAGTGTGTGTGTGTGTGTGTGTGTGTGTGTGTGTGTGTGTGTGTGTTTTATTTGTAGTCTAGCTCAAAAAAGGATTACTGTGGAAGCTTTCCTTTTCGTGGATATCCGTCAAGAACTCAACATTTCTGCTTTTCAGTGAATGATTCCCTTTACTCCAAAGTATCTATATTCAACCAGAACTTCCCTACAACAATACTGAAATAATAAATAGAAAAGAGGCAATACTTTGCAGTAGCAGAGAAAAAGGGAAGAAAAGCAAATAGTGGACAAAATGTGGCTGTAAATGGAAAACACTGCACTGAATTTTTTAATTCGTAAATCATTTGATGTGCTGTAGGTAAAGATGAAGGGCAAGCTGACACAGGGATATTATGCATTATGCTACATGATGTAAAGATAATTAGGGTGATCCACCACAAGATAATCTGCAAGTACTATCATGACGAATATCCACAAAATATAAACAAAACAAAAAGAAATGTGAAAATTACGACACATTGACAAGGGAGGGAGGTAACAGAATGAAACAAACAGACTGCAACAGGAGCAAAAAACGCATGTTGTAATGGGGTTCGTGGCTGGAATCAAGCATATATCTGAAAAATTCTGAGACAGTGGTTCAAATGGTTCAAATGGCTCTGAGCACTATGGGACTTAACAGCTGTGGTCATCAGTCCCCTAGAACTTAGAACTACTTAAACCTAACTAACCTAAGGACATCACACACATCCATGCCCGAGGCAGGATTCGAACCTGCGACTGTAGTAGTTGCGTGGTTCCGGACTGCGTGCCTAGAACCGAGACAGTGGTGATGCGAAGAAAAAATATAAACTGAGTTCATCGTGAAGTGAGCATCAGTGTCATGGCTATAATACTGCAAGACGTCCACTGTAATAGACTATCATGTATTACCGGTGTATCCTCTCTGAAATACTGGTGACAATCATTGCTTTTGCTATTGCAGTAAGCAATAAGGAGGTACAAAAGTCAGTAAGTTTTAATTATCACCTTGAAAAAAATTAAGCTGCAACCATGAATGTTGGTGATAGTGTTGGTCCTTCTCTACACATTCTTTTCAGCGTGGCACATACACTCTAAGACAAATAAAATGATGTGCTACAAAGGTATTATCTAAATGGAATGGAAATTGGTAGATGTGATGTACGTGTACAGACAAACAAATTATTGCAATCCAGAAAAAATGGATGTGTTGTGACTCGCCGATCATTCAAAGCGCCGCTGCGCAATTACGCGCGTCCTCCATGTGCGGTGCTGTCTGCCAGCCATGCAGCAGCTGTGCCACCTAAGTGGCCAGCCGAGCAGCAGCCGCTAGACTGGGACTCAGTGCTCATTTGAATGCTAACGTGTACACATGTCTTGCCTGTCAACTTACTCTGTGACTTATATGTGTTGTGTCGTTCTGAAATATATGTGTTAAACTTGACATTATAACAGGATGATTTATTCAACATAAGGAGCTTAAAAAATTGAACAAGTCAATCTGTTGATCCACCTCTGGTCCTTATTCAAGCCATTATTCGGCCTGGTATTGATTGACAGAGTGGTGGGAGGGCCCTGCCCTCAATGCTCTAAATGCTTTCAATTGGTGAGAGATCTGGTGAGCTTGCAGGACAAAGTAGGGTTTGGCATGCACAAGGACAAGCAGCAGGAACTCTCGCTGTGTGTGGGTGCCCATTATGTTGCTGAAATGTGAAGCCTATTTTGCTGTCCTTCATGGCAAGCCACCCTGGGCTTCATTTAAGCAAGATAATGCCCGTCTGCAAATGACGAGAGTTTTTACAGCTTGTCTTCATGCTCATCAAGACCTACCTTGGCCAGCAAGGTCACCGGATATCTCCCCAATTGAGGAAGTTTGGACCATACTGGGAGAGCCCTCCATCCATCTCAGGATTGTGATGATCTAACACTCCAATCGGACAGAATTTGGCAGGATATCTCACTGGAGGACATACAATCAGTGGCAAGCTGAATAACTGCTTGCATAAGCAGAGACTTTTACTGTAGAAGACTGGAGTCTGATGTCTTGAAGATCGTGTTGTTATTCTCAAAATACCAGGTGGTTATAATTAAACTGATGGTATTCGGAGTGCTGCAATGCAGGCTGCATACATTGAAGAATACTAAATGTCATCAGAATGTTTGTTGATTGGTGTGCTCACAGAGTATGTGGAAAAAATAATAGTTCCACTTTCTGTCACCATGTGAAAATATGGTGCAGTACACAGCCAGAATGTAGTGTCAGTTAAGGAAAATAGGAGCAATGATCAAATACTTGATACTCATTGTTCTGGTACATTTATTAGTGTATGGTCACAAGTCACAACATATGTTCAATTTGGTCTCCCTACTCATCAACAAGCTGCATCTGTAACATGGCATAACTGACAATTGCTTGCAATATATCTGGTGTAATCCATAAGTTTCCAGTGCACTGCTTTGCTCCTTTGTCTTGGGGTCATAGTGACAAATGCAGCACCTATCCACGGTGATTAGGCAGCTAAGGAAGTCATCTCAATTTGCCTGACACAGCTGCAACATTTCCACTAGTGCCTCAATCCTGTGGGCTTTTTCACAGAGCATGAGCAGTCATCAGGCCCACAAGATGGCAACCTTTTACATGTTCAAAATGTCAGGCAAGATATTTTTAATTTTTCACTGTCACCATAATTTTGACGTGCCGATCTTGGAGCAACAGACCTCCCACTTCTCTTATGGTATGTAGCTCTTCACTGAGAGATAGCCAGCCACTTCATTCTTTGTCATTCACACGTGTCTGACTATACTGGAAGCATCTGGACCCCCTAATCACTGTGTCATAGAATGGTGAACCGTTGCCATACACTTCCACCAACTCAACATGTATTGTTGTAGTGTTGTCTCCTTTTAGTCCAATAGATTATGTCAGTATTGCTCAAACAGATTATAACTGGAAGAGGTACTTGCTATTTTGCAAACTTTTAAGGCTGTAAGGATGTTAAACTTAAGCAGAACAGAACAACAATAAGGTGCTTATGTTTATCACCAGTGCATCAATGAATGAGCCAAAATGACTAATATGAACATACTTGCAAAAGAAGCATCATACACAGTGGTCAAATCTTAATCAATCCTAATACCAAGATCCTCTCAAAATCAGAGCATAAATTGTATGGAAATCAGCTGACATACTTTATAAGATTATTACTTCCTGGTTATAAATACAGGTTGTTCCAAGAGGACTGGTGAACATTCATAGATATTGAGAGAACAATCATTTGAAGCAATTATCTCTAAACGTGGACTCTAAAATGCGTACCTTATGAGCTATCAGCAGAACTTCATGTTCACCACTGTGAGATATAACTTTTCTACTGACCAAGTGCTCATAGCTCTTAAGGTACGCATTTTAGAGCCCATGTTTACTAGACAATTTATTCTTGTTTTGGTCTTTACTACCTCCTGCTAGAATATTGAAAGCAAAGAGTTGCAGTACGAGAGATTTGTTTCACAGTATCAAAAATGAAGAAGTGCTCACTGCCCTTAAACTATGCATTTTTGAGGCAATATTTATTAGACTTTTTGCTTCGAATGACCACTCCTGTCATATCCCTGAATATTGACCATACTTCCCACGAAACCATGTTACAACACAAGTCAAGACTGTGTGTCCCACCTGGATTCAAAATAAGATATCTACCTACTACAGACAGTGCACTACAAATTATCACAAATAGGAGCATACTGCTCACAAAAGGCAGATACTTGGATTTGAGTCATGGCTTATGATATATGATGCCTGCCAAAGAAGTTGAAGCATGCAGAGCTGGGGTAAAAGAAATGAAACTAAAGAGGTTGAGATGGTATGAGTATCGAGCTAACATCCCATAGATGTTCGGGCTCACTCGCAGTTCCTCTTCACCAAAAAGTCTTGGCTCAAACTCATCTAGGGGTTGAACCACATGTGTCACATTACACGCCCTAAATTAGATACTTGTGACCCTTTGGTTAAGTTTTGGTTAAGTTGTATGGCTGATACAAAGTTTGTGAAATACAACATTAATATAACATATAATAACAGTAATAATAATAATATCAAGAACTAAATTAATGACCTATAAATGGTGTAGGCCACACAGTTGGCATTTGGTTAGAATAATGTTTATTCAGGAAACAAACTAATAGTGAAAGTGGTCGTATTTAAAGTTACTGTTACACTCGAGTGCATATCCATTTGACACAGTTCGATCATTCACAATCTTATCGTGAAACAAAAGTCCAATACTCCACCTTGTTATTTACAGGAAAAGGCAGAGTTCACGCCAGGCGTGTGGATGCTCTCCACTCAGAGACTAAGTCTCGCAATACAACACAATGCAAAATTTTCTAAGTCTTTTCACTTCCTAGCTACCTAAAGACCGACTGTCCACTTTCATGTCTCAATCCGAACAGTACCCTTTGGTGTCTCCAGCCTAACTGTCTGCTTTCACATCTGCACCAGCACTGTTCCTCTGCCCATACCCAGGCACATTTTCCCTGTGCTGAATATCTCTCAACTGACTAGGGCAGTTCCCTTTCCTGAAGCTGTCCATCTGATTGGCTACAGCTTATTCTACATTATTTTACATTTTAACATATTTAAATAATCAAAGCTTGCTCACTTTCATATTCTAAATAAAGTAACAATAATATCTATTGTTAAATTCTTTTACATAAAACCAATACATCTTCCTTCTTAACTTCGAATGTCATGGCCAGTAGCCTTGCACCAATCTGCTGTCTGACAAATAAATAAAGAACAAAAGTAACTTTTATGCACTAAACTTTACAACAAATATTCTATTGCCTAATGATTCAATAAGGTGCCATGCTGTCATCGTCCAATGTGTTTTGTGTGGAGGAAATGAACTGATACTTAACTGAAAATACTGATAACTTAAATTTACTATGTCTTTTAAACAAATTAAGTTACAGAGTTGATATTTACAACATTTGTCATTTTAATGATGTGCTTCTATATGAAATGTGGATTGTCAAGATCGAGCAAGGGGTTCAGATTTTAGCATTTGGGTCTTTGTTACAAAACCTGTTAATTTCACTTTAACAGTAAATCCTTAACTATTATACATATGATCAATATTCAAGTTTTATTGGGATCACCATGAAAGTTATGGAGGATGTCAGATTAAAATTACTGTGGCTTCATTCTCTGCATTACTACAGAATTAAATAGTTTTCATAAATGTTTTCCTTTATGGCCGATCATAGGTCCACCATATTTAACACTGCCACATCTCCTTGCCTGCGAACAGCTTCTACTGGGTTTCCCTATGACGTAGGTTCTCATCTGTCTCACTCGCACACTACAGCGTTTAGGCCTCAATAGACAATAGATGTCTGTGAGTTTCCCCATTCTGTGGTGAATCTGCACTCTTTGTGGCACCCGCTCCTGGACTATAGGGTTCATTTCACAATTCCTGAAGGCTGACTCTTTTGGCCATATACTGAAATGAGAGCAAAATGCTCGTTAGCTCACACACCTCCACTTCATAGCATGTTGGCCTGCTGCATATGTAATGAAGTAGCACCCAAATTTATAAGACACAAATTCATAATACAATAACATAAATAACCTAAGCGCCAGATCAATAGTGTAATTATTTGTAGTGGTGTTGATGTAGCATACTTTAAATTTAAAGAAACTTATATCTAACATAAACTATGAAATGCGGCACATTAATTAAATGCCAAATAAAACTATACATTTATCAAAACTGACTTGTCTCTTGAAATGCCGCAGAAACATCAGAGCCACTGCGCTCACTTTCACAGAACCTTTTTGTCACAGCAAAGCCTCCAACGGCACTCCACAGAATCAGAGCTGAGTACCCTGACGAAATTCTGTATGGCTCTGAATTCCATCGCCAACATTTTTCGAGTATAAATCTGTTGAAATTCGAATCGGGTGTAGATACCAGAAAACAAAAACTTCCTGAAACCACCCAGAAGCACCACTGAATGCTTCCACCAGTGGAATCAATACAAACAGAGCTAAACTACACAGCAAGCAATTGATTTACAGCATTTGCAAGATGCTCGTAAATTCTTCAATGATTCTGACATGTTATACAAGTCCCACTAGAGAAATGCATCTCGTGACAGTTTCCCAATCAACTTCATCGGCAAATTAATATTTTATTTTAATTTAAATAACTCCCTTAGACTCAAAACTAACAATTATTGTGAACACATCTCACCCCTCGTTTAATTCTGTGCAGTGAAGCTGCATACACAAATCGTTACTCCAAACAACAATAAATTATTCCTCCAAAACATTCTCAGATAAGTAGATAAACACACATCTCTCTTCCTAGATATGCATTATTAATTTTCATTTTCCAAATTTCTCTGACCTCCATGCACCCAAATTGGCACTACAATAACTTATAATTTGGAAAGTACAACAAACATAAAACCATCCAAAAACAATCCAAAAACTTAAGCATAACACATACATACACATAAATAAATCCCTTATATACCCCCAAACATCTAATTTATATGCATACTGTGCACTGATTTTTGACTTGGTACCATTCACCAAACAATTGAGTTCTCCAACCTCCTAGCACCCAAATGTGCATCTAAACTATCTCTTTATAACTGCACATACCTTATGCCAAAAAAACACTCATGCAACAAACAACAGACAAGCTACAATAAATCTTGAAATGAAACATTGCAACTTAACCCTCCAAACTTGACACACATATTTTCTGTTCATCCTAATCACGTGTAATTATGGTGTGTGCAATCTGGTTGTCCCCCATCAAAAGATTCTTAAATTTTACTTTCCTTTTTTCACCCTCAATTTCAAAATCCAAGCACCTTCCCATGTAGTGAAATGAAGTTTTATATTTACATAAGAAATCTGTTCCCAGCACTACATCTTTTACAAGTCCATTCACTACAAAGCTTCCTATACTAAAATGATTCTCTTCACACTTGAATTCCAAGAGCAGTTCTTGCCTGATTGGCTTACTTAAACTGCCAACTGCCATTTTAATTTTTACACTATTTACCAATTTCTTATTCTTTACCCTATGTACAAAATCTTCTTACACTACCAACATGTTACTTCCAGAATCAAGCAGTGTGTCTTCTTTCTCGTCATTTACTTTAATTTCAATGATAGGTTGTATATTAACCATTTCTTTTCCCTCTAAATACTGTTCCCTCAATAAATCATTCTCTACATCTCGTCCCTTTTCTTCCATCTCTAGAGTACACATATCCTGTTTGATACACCCCTCAATTTCGTACTCTTCCCAGAATAATTCATTAAATGATTTTTTCACCCCAATTTGATTTTTTCTCCCTTCTGGACCACTCACTACCTTAAACGTCTCTCGAGTCCATAATGATCATAATGGTCTACCGTACCATTGCCAATCAGTTACAGTAAAATCACATTCCTCCTTAAGATACCATTCTGCCCAAATATCACTTTCTATATTAGAATCAAACTCACTGTGTTGTCCCTTAAAATTATCAACATTAGTAGCTACAACATCATTATCATGAAATAAAGCATTACTTTTTACTTCCACATCATTACAAACACCTTCACAAACAGCCCTTTCAACAGCCGCTGATACATCATGCAACTCACTAAATAAAATGTCATTTACCTCCGTCGGCAAATCACCAATCTAAGAACCATTCATAGTTTCACCACCCTCTGCTGTTACATCACTTAAATTATAGCTACAGCATCGTATAATTTCAGAATCAATAACAGTACCATTAAATTCCACTGCATTTTGATTTAAACCTGAGCATAATACCTTTCTCTCTCCTACACGTTCTTGTGCCACATTAATTTCAGATCGCTTATCAAAGTCAGGTCCACAATCATTCTCAAAAAAACATTCAAGATGCACAGATCCAGCCAGACTCTTGGGTTCATCTCCATTAGTAGAAAGATGTGCACAGATCCCTTCCTCTCAAGTATCAATAGCAGCAGCTTCATCTTTCGTAACTTCAGCACATAAAACATCATTACTACCTTCCTTCAAAAATAGTTCACCAATATCCGCCGATAAACACACAAAATCATCAACAGCTGATGAGACTAATGCCACACTGCCCTTATTAACCTCCTTTACAACTTTCTCCATCACAATATCACCTGAAACATCATCACCTTCATCACTATAATCGTTACTGCTGGTTAGTACCTCTGCAGAATTTTCTATACCATCTAACTCCACCAAATTCAGCTCCACCACAGCATTCTTTTTGCATGTACAATCTTCCATTGCATTAACATTCACACACTCTTTTGTCTCACATTCATAAAACAAATCATTTAGCCGTAAATCGTCATCATCGCCTTTATCATTATCTTTCATTAGCTTAGGATTACGCCTTTTACGTATGATCTGATTTGAAAATTCACGTATTTGATTCTCATCTCTTACTAATTTCATTTCAATATGATGCCTTTCTGCCGGTTTATTGACACCTATCACATTCCGTTTACTCGTGTCCTATTCATCGCCAGTTTATTTTGCCATCTCCAGACCTGAGATGCGATGAAACTTAGTTTCCCGATCTCCCATTACGCTGGTTCATTTCGCCATGTGCCAGTCCTTCAAATCTACGTTCTTGGTGTCAGTCCCTGTTACGAAAGTATGTGTTCCCATTACCTCATTGAAATTTATCATTGGATGTGTTCCTGTTACCATTTCCTTTGCCAGAACTGCTGTTTGCGTTCCATTGATAACTTCCCGGATGTCTTTCATAGTAATCACTTCGAGTGCAGTTATGATTTACACTTTGAAAACTATTTGTCTGCTTACTTGGCAGTTTAAATTTCAAGGCCTGTTCTAATTTTTCTACAAAGTCCAAAAATTCATCTATTGATTTGCTAGGACTGTGTGCTAGATCCCACTGCAAATTTTCCAGTAACCACCTTTTCAACATCGTAATTTCTGTAAGCACTCCCAATGAACGTTTCACATGCATTAATCTTGCAAGTTCACATTTAGAAAACTCTCGCATTGACCCATTCCTGTATTTAAATGTTGGCCCATTCAGAAACTCATTTTGGAGTCATGTTTGCTTCACTTCACTCCAGAACTTATTCAGAAAACTGCTTTCAAATATTTCATAGGTAGTGAACGTATCACTGTGTATATTTGCCCACGATTGTGGCTTACCTTCGAAATGTCTTTTCACAAATTTTATCTTTACCTTGTTGGACATTCCCCTTATAGAACCATTCCTGCATGCTGTTAGAAAATTTACTGGGTGATATTTCCCATCATCTCCAAAACATTTGACCGTTCCCGAATTCATCCATAGAATACTGATCATGGTAGGGGTTTGATGTGCAGCTAAAGAATTCAATTTGCTTTTTATTTCATTGATTTGGTTTTTCACTTCACCATTTTCAATTTTAATGCCAGATTCTTCTTGTTCCTTTATTTTATCTATCTCTTTCTCCGCTATACCTATTCGAATGGATAAGTTGCTAATAGCCTCTGTTGTCTCAGCCATTAGAGCATTTTGGTTACTCATACAATTTCTTACATTGCCTCCCTGATCTGCCTGCAACTTCTCCGCTTCATCACTGAAATTTTTCTCTGCTCGATCTACCTTAGAGTCAAGTCTCCCAACTACATCAGAAATTTTACCCATTTCTTCCCTAATGGTTTTTAATTTTCCATCTTATCTATTCCTCAATTCAACTAGCCATTTTACCTACTTCATCTTTCAAAACCGAAGCTATTTCAGCTTGAACTGAATCAATTTCTAAATTTACATCAACCATATCAGTTTTAACAGAATCAATTTTGGATCCCAATCTTCTTATCATTTGCATTAACTGCAACATCATGTCTCCTCCAAATTCATCTCCCTTGCCTGATTTTGGACTATTTGCTCTAATAAATTCACGTCGATCATGCTCTCCTGCTCTGACTTTGGGCTAAGCGGCTTGCTAGTGTTTTCAGACCCACACAAACTGGCCGACTGCTTAATATTTGTGACGTCTATTATTGGCGATTGAACTACAGAATCGTACATAATCTCACTATCAGTGCAGGTACTTAGCTTTGTCATGCTGGATCCTTCTGCCATGGTATTGCTGCCAATGCTGCAGTTGAAGCCATCACTACATCTTGTAGGATCTGCTGTGGTATCGCCGCCACTGCTGCAGGATGAATCGCCATTGAAGATGCCACTGCTGGCTGGAACGACATGCTTTCGAAGTGACCTCTTCTTCTGCGTTACTTTTTTATCATTCCTAACCACTGCTGAAAGCAAGGGGAAACTACAGCCGTAATTTTTCCCGAGGGCGTGCAGCTTTACTGTATGATTACATGATGATGGTGTCCTCTTGGGTAAAATATTCCGGAGGTAAAATAGTCCCCCATTCGGATCTCCGGGCGGGGACTACTCAAGAGGATGTCGTTATCAGGAGAAAGAAAACTGGCGTTCTACGGATCGGAGCGTGGAATGTCAGATCTCTTAATTGGGCAGGTAGGTTAGAAAATTTAAAAAGGGAAATGGATAGGTTGAGGTTAGATATAGTGGGAATTAGTGAAGTTCGGTGGCAGGAGGAACAAGACTTCTGGTCAGGTGACTACAGGGTTATAAACACAAAATCAAATAGGGGTAATGCAGGAGTAGGTTTAATAATGAATAGGAAAATAGGAATGCGGGTAAGCTACTACAAACAGCATAGTGAACGCATTATTGTGGCCAAGATAGATACGAAGCCCACACCTACTACAGTAGTACAAGTTTATATGCCAACTAGCTCTGCAGATGACGAAGAAATTGAAGAAATGTATGATGAAATAAAAGAAATTATTCAGATTGTGAAGGGAGACGAAAATTTAATAGTAATGGGTGACTGGAATTCGAGTGTAGGAAAAGGGAGAGAAGGAAACATAGTAGGTGAATATGGATTGGGGGACAGAAATGAAAGAGGAAGCCGCCTGGTAGAATTTTTCACAGAGCGCAACATAATCATAACTAACACTTGGTTTAAGAATCATGAAAGAAGGTTGTATACATGGAAGAACCCTGGAGATACTAAAAGGTGTCAGATAGATTATATAATGGTAAGACAGAGATTTAGGAACCAGGTTTTAAATTGTAAGACATTTCCAGGGGCAGATGTGGACTCTGACCACAATCTATTGGTTATGAACTGTAGATTAAAACTGAAGAAACTGCAAAAAGGTGGGAATTTAAGGAGATGGGACCTGGATAAACTAAAAGAACAAGAGGTTGTACAGAGATTCAGGGAGAGCATAAGGGAGCAATTGACAGGAATGGGGGAAATAAATACAGTAGAAGAAGAATGGGTAGCTTTGAGGGATGAAGTAGTGAAGGCAGCAGAGGATCAAGTAGGTAAAAAGACGAGGGCTAGTAGAAATCCTTGGGTAACAGAAGACATATTGAATTTAATTGATGAAAGGAGAAAATATAAAAATGCAGTAAGTGAAACAGGCAAAAAGGAATACAAACGTCTCAAAAATGAGATCGACAGGAAGTGCAAAATGGCTAAGCAGGGATGGCTAGAGGACAAATGTAAGGATGTAGAGGCCTATCTCACTAGGGGTTAGATAGATACCGCCTACAGGAAAATTAAAGAGACCTTTGGAGATAAGAGAATGACTTGTATGAATATCAAGAGCTCAGATGGAAACCCAGTTCTAAGCAAAGAAGGGAAGGCAGAAAGGTGGAAGGAGTATATAGAGGGTCTATACAAGGGCGATGTACTTGAGGACAATATTATCGAAATGGAAGAGGATGTAGATGAAGATGAAATGGGAGATACGATACTGCGTGAAGAGTTTGACAGAGCACTGAAAGACCTGAGTCAAAACAAGGTCCCCGGAGTAGACAATATTCCATTGGAACTACTGACGGCCTTGGGAGAGCCAGTCCTGACAAAACTCTACCATCTGGTGAGCAAGGTGTATGAAACAGGTGAAATACCCTCAGACTTCAAGAAGAATATAATAATTCCAATCCCAAAGAAAGCAGGTGTTGACAGATGTGAAAATTACCGAACTATCAGCTTAATAAGTCACAGCTGCAAAATACTAACACGAATTCTTTACAGACGAATGGAAAAACTAGTAGAAGCCAACCTCGGGGAAGATCAGTTTGGATTCCGTAGAAACACTGGAACACGTGAGGCAATACTGACCTTACGACTTATCTTAGAAGAAAGATTAAGGAAAGGCAAACCTACGTTTCTAGCATTTGTAGGCTTAGAGAAAGCTTTTGACAATGTTGACTGGAATACTCTCTTTCAAATTCTAAAGGTGGCAGGGGTAAAATACAGGGAGCGAAAGGCTATTTACAATTTGTACTGAAACCAATGGCAGTTATAAGAGTCGAGGGACATGAAAGGGAAGCAGTGGTTGGGAAGGGAGTAAGACAGGGATGTAGCCTGTCCCCGATGTTGTTCAATCTGTATATTGAGCAAGCAGTAAAGGAAACAAAAGAAAAATTCGGAGTAGGTATTAAAATTCATGGAGAAGAAATAAAAACTTTGAGGTTCGCCGATGACGTTGTAATTCTGTCAGAGACAGCAAAGGACATGGAAGAGCAGTTGAATGGAATGGACAGTGTCTTGAAAGGAGGATATAAGATGAACATCAACAAAAGCAAAACAAGGATAATGGAATGTAGTCAAATTAAGTCGGGTGATGCTGAGGGAATTAGATTAGGAAATGAGGCACTTAAAGTAGTAAAGGAGTTTTGCTATTTGAGGAGCAAAATAACTGATGATGGTCAAAGTAGAGAGGATATAAAATGTAGGCTGGCAATGGCAAGGAAAGCGTTTCTGAAGAAGAGAAATTTGTTAACATCCAATATTGATTTAAGTGTCAGGAAGTCATTTCTGAAAGTATTCGTATGGAGTGTAGCCATGTATGGAAGTGAAACATGGACGATAAATAGTTTGGACAAGAAGAGAATAGAAGCTTTCGAAATGTGGTGCTACAGAAGAATGCTGAAGATTAGATGGATAGATCACATAACTGATGAGGAAGTATTGAATAGGATTGGGGAGAAGAGAAGTTTGTAGCACAACTTGACCAGAAGAAGGGATCGGTTGGTAGGACATGTTCTGAGGCATCAAGGGATCACCAATTTAGTATTGGAGGGCAGCGTGGAGGGTAAAAATCGTAGGGGGAGACCAAGAGATGTATACACTAAGCAGATTCAGAAGGATGTAGGTTGCAGTAGGTACTGGGAGATAAGAAAGCTTGCACAGGATAGAGTAGCATGGAGAGCTGCATCAAACCAGTCTCAGGACTGAAGACCACAACAACAACAACCACTACTAAAACTCGGTGCACACAACTGCTGCAAATTTTGTAGCTCAAAGCCTCCCACACAAAATGCCTAAACTGCCACCGACTTGGGACCTATGTCACAGAATGTTGTTAACTGTGAGAATTGCAATTGTAATTTCACAACTATTAAAGAAACCTAATTTTCAGTCCCAAAGCAATCTCACATTTAACTTTTGCAATAGGTTCTGCCTATCGAAGTTCAGGTAATACTGTTGGAAACACTTTGCAGAATTCAAATCCTATTCTAAACTTTGCAGAGTTCATATTCTGCAACTAGCACTTTCCAAAATCCAATCCTGTTCCAACACTTTGCAAGATTATTATCCCTCAACTAACACTTTCGAAGTTCCTATCCCAGATGAGCCCCCAATTGTGAGCTAACATCCCACAGATGTTCAGGCTCACATGCAGTTCCTCTCCATCGAAATGTCTTGGCTCAAACTCATCTAGGGGCTGAAGAACTGCACGTGTCTCGTTACACACCCTAAATTAGACACTTGTGACACTTTGGTTAAATTGTCTGGCTGATGGAAAGTTTGCAAAACACAAAGTAAATTTAACATATAAAAACAGTAATAATAATATTAGGAACTAAATTAATGATCCATAAATGATGTAGACCACACAGTTGGGATTTGGTTAGAATAATGTTTATTCAGGAAGCAAACTAACAGTGAAAGTGGTCATATTTAAACTTACTGTTACACTCGAGCCCATATCCATTTGACACAGCTCGATCATTAGCAATCTTATAGCGAAATACAAGTCCAATACTCCACCTCATTATTTACAGGAAAAGTTAGAGTTCACACCAGACACGCGGCTGCTGACCGCACAGAGACAAGTCCCGCAATGCCACACAATGCGAAATTTTCTAAGTCATTTCACTTCCTAGCTGCCTGAAGACTGACTGTCTGCTTACGCATCTCAATCCGAACTGTATGTCTCAGCCGAACTGTTCACTTTCGCGTCTGCACCAGCACTATCCCACTGCCCGTCCCCGTGCAAGTTTCCCGTGCGCCGAATATCGCTCAGCTGACTAGAGCAGTTCCCTTTCCTGAAGCTGTCCATCTGATTGGCTACAGCCTGTTCTACATTATTTTACATTTTAACATATTTAAATAATCAAAGCTTGACTACTTTCATGTTCTAAATAAAGTACCAATAATATCTATTGTTAAATTCTTTTACATAAAACCAATACAACTTCCTTCTTAACTTCAAATGTCACGGCCAGTAGCCTTGCACCAATGTGCTTTCTGATAAATAAAGAACAAAAGTAACTTTTATGCACTAAACTTTACAACAAATATTCTATTACCTAATGATTCAATAAGGTGCCATGCCATCATCAATCAATGTGTTTTGTGTAGAGGAAATGATGACCTGATGTTTAACCGAAAATACTAATAATTTAAATTTACTATGTCTTTTAAGTAAATTAAGTTACAGAGTCAGTATTTACATTTCTCATTTTAATGATGCGCTTCTATGTGAAATGTGGATTGTTAAGATTGATCAAGGCATTCAGATTTTAACATTCAGGTCTTTGTTACAAAGCCTGTTAATTTCACTTTAACAGTAAATCCTAAACTATTATACATATGATCAATATTCAAGTTTTATTGGGACCACCATGAAAATTTATGGAGGATGTCAGATTAAAATTACTGTGGCTCCATTCTTTGCATTATTACAGAATTAAATAGTTTTCATAAATGTTTCCCTTTATATCCGATCATAGGTCCACCATATTTAACACTGCTACGTCTCCTTGGCCACAAACAGCTTCTACTGGGTTTCCCTATGACATAGGGTCTCATCTGTCTCACTTGCACAATACAGTGCTTAGGCCTCAATTGACAATAGACATCTGTGAGTTTCCCCATCTCATGGTGAATCTGCACTCTTTGTGGCATCCAGTCCTGGACAATAGGGTTCATTTCACAATTCCTGAAGGCTGACTCTTTCAGCCATATACTGAAATGAGAGTGAAATGCTCATTAACTCACAAGTATTGAGTCAAATTTAACAAGAACTTGGTACTATGAACCCACTTTCCAGCATGGTTTTGCACCCATTCTGGCCTGGATGGATACACTGAGTTGGTTAGGAAGTGTGTTGTAAAAACATTGGGTCCTCTCTTCAGGCAAGCGGGTCCACAATTGTTGTAACTGGCTCTTGATATCTCAGATACTGTCACAGGAGTTTACGGCTATTGAGGACAGATCTGTCAATCTTGCTGGCCACAGGAGCACCTCGACATCACGCAGACAGTTCATAGAGCACTGTTCAGTTGAAAAATGGTACCATAAAATCAAATGGCTCTGAGCACTATAGGACTTAACAGTTGAGGTCATCAGTCGCCTAGAACTTAGAACTACTTAAACCTAACTAACCTAAGAACATCACAAACATCCATGCATGAGGCAGGATTCAAACCTGCGACCGTAGTAGTTGTGCGGTTCCGGACTGAAGCGGTACCATAATATCACATCATGAGAGTTAACACATGTGGATGCAGAATGTATCTGACGTACTGTTGTGCCATCAGAGTTCCCTCAGTTATTTCATTCGTGACCAGAAGTTATATGAGGTGACTCCCCATACCATGATGCCAGGAGTAACACCACTGTGCCTCTCGAAAACATTCGAAGAATGGGCCCTTTTCCCAAGTCGCTGTCATACTCACCAGCAAGGGTCATCCAGGATAGTGCAGAACCATGGCACCACACCAAACGCACCTTTTTTTTTTTTTTTTTTTTTTTTTTTTTCGTGGTGGTAATAGCAGACGATGCTTGGGACTTTAATTCCCCAGCCAGGCTGACAGTTTGGGGTGACACAGAATGTTCCACGGAGTCCACTACCTGTTCTCAGATGGCAGATGCACACGAGAAAAGGCTGCAGTATACCTGGTGTAGAATAGGGCTATACTTCCTTGCGGTGATCAGATGTGGTCGATGGAAACTTGACAATGGGCATGCCTGCCCTCACCTTCTCATGCAATACCACTTTGAAACACCCCACTAATATGGATCTTGAACATTTCAACCACCTGGCCAAATGGAGGTCCACAGTGAAACCCCTTTCAAACTCACTCTGGTGTCAATAACGATGTCCCTCACGAATATGCAGCATCTCCATGTTCTTCATGGTGATCACTGCACATCTGACTCTGTTCACACCCTTCATATGCCTTACCACCCCTGGTACCAACACGAAACATGAACGATACTATGCAATTATGTTACATTGACATCCAACCATGTCATCCTCGGCTTCAAATTTTTTGTCAGACAGTGTAGATCTAATGTGTCACATGTGTTCATTGGAGCATATAGTCTGCACACAACAAAATATTTATTTCTTTCCCCTGCTATCACCATCAGGAAAGCAACAGGCAAATTCCAAGCTGTTTATGCAAGACAGTATCATATAATTTTCTTTTATACTCACTACCTCAACCAACAAATCAGTTTTTGTAAGAAATTAAGCATCATAATGCACCGGTTTCCCACCAATAATAATGTACTTTTCAGTGATTGTGAACCTGGCTGATTAACACATTGTCAATTTCGTTGCTAGAAGATTTACATTCCTACACAATGTTGCAATAATAGATAATGGCACCATATCTATGTCATGTTTGACATAATGCATCAAGGAGGCTATAGTGAACCTATAAGCTTAATGTATCAGTTACATATCAGATTGAATATGCATACTGGTATCTTCTTTTACATGCCAGTATTTATTACCTTGGACATCAGACAAGTCACATATTTGCAGGCAATGATTTTATGTTACAGAACAAAAACAAGAAATGGATAGCTTGAGCTTAAGACATGGTGAGAATGAATGAAGTGTAATAACACAATTCTTGGTCATAGGAGTATAGGGTTACCAATCCTAAATCGAATGGTGGTCATGCAAGAGCAGGTCTAATAATGAGAAAAAAGAAATGCAGGTGAATTATGAACAACATAATGAACAGATTATACGAGCCATGATACAAGATATACGAAAACACAGGACTTAACAATTGCAGTAAAAATGCACATACCTACTAGTTCCAGAGAAAATTAAAAGAGTTTTAAAAAAGTATGATGAGAGAAAATATATTATTCAATACCTTATGGAAATTTAAAATTTATTTGCAAAGGACACTGACATAAGTCAGCACGTGCTACCTTAATAATTCCAGCAGAGTTATTAAGATCCTTGGGAGAATAAACCATGACAAAATTATTCCATGCAGTCTTCAAGATATTTAAGGTGGGGAATTATGCTCAGGCTTCAAGAAAGATGTTATGACCCCAATACAGTCAGGTACGAGCATTACAAAATGACTACTTTGAGTCATGGTCACAAAACATGAATTATCTACAGAAGAATACAGAAACTGCTAGAAGGTAGCCTGTAGGAATATCAGTTTGGGTTCAGCAGAAATGTAAGAACATATGAGGCAATGAATACCCAAATTGTCTTACAACAAAGATGGAAGAAATGTAATGGCCTGTTTACAGCATTTGTATCAAGGTGAGATGAAGAGTAATGCTTCTGAATATTTTATTCTGGTTTTCAATATCATTTGAGGCATTATATGTCATTCATATTACTCAGTCAACTTTTCTACTTTGCCAAGACAAGTTACAAACCCTATGCCACTTCAGGACTATGGATTGTAACACATAACATGGCGGTGTGTAATGTAACTAAGTTTGTGCGTGAGAGCCCATTGGAAAACTGACGGCATGACTTCAAAGAGTTTGTCCACACATGGAGAAACATGTCATTCAGCATGACATTGCCAGACCTCATGCAAGTGCTATGACATCTGCAACATTCCAGCACCTTGGGTTCACTGTCATCGATCATCCTCCATAGAGTCTTGACTTGACACCATTCAATTTTCTTTCATTTCTAAAACTTAAAGAACATTTTTGATGACTTCATTTTGATAGTGGTGAAGTGGTGCAAGCAGAGGTGAGGTCATGGCTCCAACAACAAAGTCAAAAATTCTACTGTGACAGTATGAACAGACTAGTCTGTAATTGAGAGAAGTTTGTTTGTCACCATGGTGACTATGTTGAGAAATAAATATGTAGAAATGAAGAATAAAAATGTAGAATGTTAATTACATTTGTTTTATTTAAAAAAAGCCTTAAGAGTTTTCACATACAAATTTCAGAGGCATTACTTTTCAACTCACCCTTGTAAATTTAGAAAAGGTTTTTGACGGTGTTGACTGAAACATACTCCTTGATATTCTGATGTTATCAGGGATAGAATATTGGGAGTGAAAGGTTATCTACAAGTTGTATGGAAACAAGACTGCAGTTGTAAGAGTCAAAGGATATGAAAGGTAGGCGGAATTTGAGAAAGAAGGAATGTTCATATTTATTATTCAATTTCTCTATACAAGAAGCAGTAAATGAAGCTTAGGAGAAATTTGGAACCAAAATCAATGTTCAGTGTGGAGTAATAAAAGCTCTAAAGATCAACAGTGATACTGCAGTTCTTTCAGGAATACTAAGGGACTTGGAAGATAAGTTAAATGGAACTGATCATGTGTTTAAAACAGTTTATAATATGAACACCAATAAAAATGAAAGGTAGGTAACTGGGTGTAGTTACATTAAGATAAAATATTTGATCATGTGGACATCCGCAACTGAGGAACATATTTATAGAATGAAAAATCCATTTCAGATGCCAGTAATTTCTTAATTTATTGCAGGATTTGTTTCAAAACATAAAGCTTCATCTTCAGGTGCCAGCAAATAATTACATGAAGATACATTTTTGCCCCGATTGCCACACATTTATGCATCCACAATTATTTGGTAGCACCTGAAAATGAAGCTTTACGCATTGAATCTGGTCATTCAATAAATTAAGAAATTAGTATTGTGGAACATTTATATGTTACATTCAAGTTATTAATATGTCTATGTTTGTCCAAGAACCGATGGAATATTCCATAAATAGAATTAAGAAATTATTGGCACCTGAAATAATTTTTTTGTTTTGTAAATACATTAAGACAATTGATGCTGAAGAAAACAGATTGGGAAATCAGAAGTTAAAAAGAAATTAAGAAATTAGAAGTTAAATTTTATTATTTGGATAGCAATTTAACCGATACTGAAAAGTGGGGGTAGAAAGAAAAGCTTCTCTGGGAGGAAAAAGATCTTAATGCCAAATACGAATTTAAGTGGCAGAACATCTTTTATGAACAAGTGAAAGGTGAAATGGAATGAAACATGGGTGATAAATAGTGCAGACAAGAAAAGAATTGAAGCTTTGAAACATGATGATACAGAAGAATGTTCAAGGTGGATCAGGTAACTAATGAAGAGGTACTAAGGCGCGTCAAGGAACAGCCAATAGTTGTACCTCCTTTTTTCATATTTATATGCACAGAACTGACACTTTCAGTGCAGCATTTCCCAGTGCAACAGCATGTGTGGGCTGTGCAAATAAAGACAGAAAAAAGGAACTTCACACTACAGACTCACAGTAAGTGCACCAAACTATTAATTAAATAAAAATTTAGAGTTGGTGAGACACAGTAAGTACACAAATTGTTATTTTGCGCAGGCCAGCTGCAACATTCGAGAAGCAGTCAATAAAAAACGTAATATTGATGAAGACGTAAATGTAATACATCAATTGAAACTCAATGAAAACCCACAACATGCCTTGGCATAAATACAGCTATGTATAAAGTGGCTGGTTACTGTATTTCTTCAAGTAAAAAAAATTGTACACAATCAAGTTATGTGGATTTGAAAAATACTGTTCTTTATAATTTGTTCATCATATTTATAGGTACTTTTTAAAAAATGAAAATAAGTATGTTGTCATTTAAAGAAGAGATTTCATTCCTTTACTCATGTAACAACAGGTAATTGGCCAACAAAAGGTAACCACTAGTGGTAATGCTTAGAGCAGGTACTTATATTTCTGCAAAAGAAAGTGTTACATTAGTGTTGCACAATAATCAGTGATATTTGATATATGTTTTGTTGCAGTACGACTAGGAGGTAGAAGTAGTGCAGTCACACCATCGATAACACCCTTCCTTACACAACTTTATACAATTTGTGTGAGATGTTACTCCACGAAAAGGTTCAGCATGATCACATTACTGATGATTAACTTAGGCAACTGGACTTAAATTAATTGTTTTTCTCCAAAACATGCCTTTAATCAGTGTAGAAAAAACAATGCAGATTGTAAATGCAGACTGCCAATCTGATTCAGACCTATTTTTAATCAGGAAAGAAGTTGCAGTAATTGAACTTGAAATTTCAGTTAATAATTAACTGGATTCACTACATTTTTACACCCAAGAGGTGACATTAACACATAATAACTGTAAAAAATAGTAGCATATTAGTACATTAAATCTTGCTGTTGACAGCTATTTAACACAAGCTCTCCTTCTTATTGTATGTAAAATTTAGTGATTACCACTTCATAGAGATTTATGATCTCTGACTGCAGAAGATGATCTTTGTCTAGGGAGTTACACACCAAGCCTCACATTCTTGTCTCGGAATAGTACTATCTTTTTGAAGGCAGGTAATGGCCTAAGAAAATGATGTACATGTGGAACTATAGTTAGCAGTGGAAGCTTAAATACTTGTCGGAAAGCTGCAATTTCACTTCTTAATGAAGGCACCATCCAAAAAGGTAGTCCATCAACGTGATCTTAAAATCAGTAAAGTGAACCCATACTTCAGCTGGACTAAATTGTGATGCTTTTGTGTATTTCTGACAGATTTTCCAATACTGGGTTACTTCATCTTTGGAGGGGTTAAAGAGCAGTGAAAAACTACTGCAAGTGACTGAAGAAGCCAAATCTTACCTTTATTGACATAGGATATCTCATGGCAAGGAGTTATCCTTAGAAATGCAGATTCATCTCCACATCTTTGTTGGGAAAATAAGTGTCTCTCATCTGGTATGCTGTCTTGGATAATATAGCTGTACTGTTTCCTGAAATTTCTGTGTATACTATCTTAACTCTTGGGCTGAAGTACATTGTGCTATTCAATTTTTTTAATTTCATTGTTATACAAAAATAGAAATTCTTGCTTTTAGTTACCTGATTTGAATGACACTGTAACACAACATCTGGATGTGAAGCACGTGCCAGAGAGTGGTCCACCAATCATTGCCTATCTCACATGTTATCCACACTGCCTCTGCACATGTACAAATGGTTACACAGGATGATAGAAAACTGTTTAGCTAGCTCTAATTGTTTTAGGTGTCTCACTGCTTATGCAGTTCTTGCAAATCCCTGAGTCTTCTGCTGTGTCATGCGGGTACACATAGTAGGTAAGTAAATTGTATTTTGCACAAAGCAACTGCAACAGTTAAGGAGCAGTCAACAAAAACTTAAGAATTGATGAGGACATAAATGTAATACATCAATTGAAACTGGATGAAAACAAATTAATTCTACAAACAAAGCAGTAAAACACTCGTATCTATAACTGCTGGTGTGGGGATCATAAGAAAAATCACACCAACATCAGAAATACTATTTTTCTGTGATTATATAAATGATTTGTCACTAATTGACCACTGTAGCAACCTACCTAAATGTTCACAATAAATGAGCAAAACAGGCCAACTAAAGTTGCAAACTGCCCTTTTGATAAAATTTATATTTTGGAATACTTAACAGTACAGTGCAACACAAAGTACCAAAGTCCAGAAAGGTATTACATATAGCTGCCTCTATTGACAAATTGTATGCAGTCCTGTTTTTCATGTGATTACAAAAGGAACTATTTTGAAATATCTACTCTCATTTAACAGTATGCTTTTGCAAATACAGCAGAGTTGTTTATTCCATTTCATGCTCAATATTTTGATGATCAATCCAGTTGTCTCCTTCAGATGCTGACAGCTGTGTTGTTAATCACATTCACTGCCTGGATTCCCAACGAGAAATATTGTGCATAAAATGGAATCAAAAGCTTGACTGTTTACCCACAAGGTCGTGGAGGAAACCTGAGACATCACATAGCTATACTTGTTCAACAATGACACTCATCATGAAGGGCAGCCTTCAGGGGTGATGAAGAATACTAACAAATTATGACTTGCACTAATCTATTCATAATGTTAACTATGGGAACAACTTTTAAATTACTTTTCACATGTTTAAGGATGTTAGGAGAAAACAGGTACTTTGGAACAACTCATCATTCCTGTTGATTTTACCTGATGTGGTTAAACAAAGTATTTATGTATACTTACACAGACCATTATCAGCAGTCTGTATAATCATTAAACCAAAATCTGGTTATCATAAACATTTAAGTTAAGCAGAATCTCCATCCCTGGATCCAGATGTTCTTGTTAACTGTAAAAGTGGCTAAGGATGTATTCTTTTCCTTTATCTGTGAATGCCTGGGAGACTATTGCACCAGAATATAAGACTCCATCATGAATCCATCCAGTACTGTAATTGGGAATTTCACAGTTCATTCCCAAACTATGTTCCGTGAAACCCTGGAGTTCTGTGGAGATAACTCAAGGGTTCTTTGAAATTTACCTACTTCGTTCAAGACATTCACCACTTTAAGAGAACTATATAAAAGGAAATGTTTGTATTAACAGTCTGATTTATATTCCTTTGTTAACAATGATATCAACAAGTGTCTATTTAAACTTTATACAGTGTTAAAGTATTTTTTGTCTTAAAATCATATTTGATACTGAGTTGCTGGGTGAAAACATTGTTATAAATAGCTGCACCAAACCCTTGAATATTTATTGTTAATGCACAACATAGTCTTAAGTCTGCCAAATAATACAAAACTTTTAGCATACTGACATCCAGTTCATTGCTGGAAGAAAAACTTAAATTAGTGGAATCCTAGTGCATTTGGAAAGATGAATGTCCCCAATTTTCACAAAAGACCATCTTGGTACTTTCATTATTTGCAACTACATGTATGTGTGAAACAGGGTTCCTAGCTTATGTTTTGAGAAAAAGAAAAAAAAAATACTGCAACAGACTTTATGTCAAGCCTCTCTGAGAATTCAACTTGTATCTGTAACACCTAATTAAATGGTCTGCACTGTTAAGATCCAGTATCCCTCATCTCATTAGAATTTAAGATTTCTGTTTAAGTTGTTTTAATAAATTTTGTATTAATTTAGAAATTACTTTTTGAAGTACATAAATATTATTTCATACAATTGTCATGTTTGGTGTAAATAATCTACTTGCTGAAGATTCCATTAAAAACGTACCATGGAAACAAACCAGTGATTTCACAATAAAGTGGAGTTCTACTTATGGAAAAGGTTCAGAAACACTTAAACAAACCCATTTAATTTTTCAATGAAGTTTACAACGTTTTCTGTCAGGGACATGGTCACTATAGGTGGGCAACCAGTGACCGATGGACCAAATACAGGCCACAGTTATTTCAATCCACCCCACAGAAGAAACTCTGGGTGAACATATAATAAGTATACTCTCAATGGCACGTATTTTAAGGCATAATTTCTTGGCATGGTGTGTCAGGAAAGGGGTGCCATTCATATGAGTGTGTTACCCCATGAACGTTAACACTATAGAAGCTATAGTTTTGACTTTATGCACTAGAAGCACTGCTGTCATGTCACACGGCAAGGTGAGCCGCAAGCTTAAGCAGTCATGTGACTCAGATGGATCACCAGAGTTTGCCTATGCCTGATGTAGACTGTTAGAACTAATTTGAACGTTTCAGCCTTTTTCTGAAGCACAGCACTGAAATATCAGTCCAATGCAGTACTTGTTGTGGTCTATGACCTGTGAATTTTTTCCACCTTTATGTTTACATCTACTCTTCCATTCCACAAATTCCAAATGTTTTGTTGTGCAAAGCACATCTGTAGAAATCCTCTTCCATTTTACAGTTTTCTGTAGTGATGTGAGCAGCTTGTCTTTCTTACTTAACAAGCTGTCTCTGTTCTAAGAAATGCCCAAATATTTTACAATTGTTGCTTTTGTGCTGCTGTTTGCTTTCTTCATTTACTGGCACAACTGTATCTACAATTACTTAGGAAAAATATTATGCAAGACAGTGCTGCTAAGTTATGCAAATAAAGCCTTGTAAGAAACATTCGCATACAGACTATGTGACATGTGGGAGAGTCCTGAAGCTCTGGACTACACATTCAACAGTACTTTGTCCAGAGCTGCTGGTATTACTCAAAGGGTGACACTTCAGATTTTTAGGAGGAGGATTCTTGGTGATATCCTCAATTGTAAAGTTCAGATTCCAACTGGAGACAAAGAAAATGTTATGAATTAGGACAGCATTACTTAATTTTGGAACTTGTGTTTGAGGAACAACTCGGTTCCTTTTTTGGGGGTAGAGAATGAGCTGTGAACTATTTTCACAGTTAACTGACACTTCTTTCTTAATTTCACTGTGTCCACAGAAACAGATGAAAGAATATTCAGTTTAAACTAGAGTTACATTCTCTCTTCACTTGCATTTAAACTGATGAGCAAGCAACAAACCAGAATATTACTTACACCGTTCAAAAATTCATAGGTGCCCAACTAGGAACATATTGCAGTTAACTGCTCTTATTTTTTTCGTATCTACAATAACAAGAGCACACATTCTTGAGTGTCCTCTGTTACCAAGATGAGATAAAAATAACTTTTCTGGCACTACACTAGAAGAGCAGAGGATTGGGAGAGAGAATTGTATCAGTTCAGCTTTGTATGCACCTTGAGGACTATTGAGTAATGGACTCTCACAGAAAGCTTGAAACAGGATTGTTTACTGTTTTATGTTTAGCTAATTAAAGACTGTGATTCTGAGTGAAGTATCATATTAAGCTATCTGTGTAACCAGTCATTTATCAGTGGAATATTTCCTGAATGGTTAAAATATGCTGAAGTTAAGCCACTGTTTAAGAAGGGAGATAAAGGAATAGCATCAAATTTCCGTCCAATTTCACTTATGCCAGCATTCTCAAAAATTTTATAAAAAGTAATGTACAATCAGCTTTATAACCATCTTATCTCAAATAACACACTAACAAAGTCACAGTTTGGATTTCTAAAGGGTTCTAATATTGAGAAGGCTATCTACACTTACAGTGAAAATGTGCTTAATTCATTAGATAAAAAATTGCAGGCAACTGGTATATTTTGTGATCTGTCAAAGGCATTTGACTGTGTAAATCACAATATCCTTTCAAGTAAATTAGAATATTATAGTGTAACAGGAAATGCTGCAAAATGGTTCAAATCTTACATCTCTGGCAGGAAACAAAGGGTGTTATTAGGAACGAGACATGTATCAAGCTATCAGGCATCATCCAACTGGGAACTAATTACATGTGGGGTCCCACAAGGTTCCATTTTACAGCCCTTACTTTTTCTTGTGTATATCAATGACCTTTCATCAATAACATTACTAGATGCCAGGTTCGTTTTGTTTGCCGATGATACAAACATTGCAATAAATAGCAAATCAAGTGTAGTCTTAGAAAGATCAGCTAATAAAATATTTTTGGACATTAATTACTGGTTCCTAGCCAATTCCTTGTCACTAAACTTTGAAAAAAAAACACTACATGCTGTTCAGAACTTGTAACAGGTGTCCCACAAGTATATGTCTAACATATGATGACAAGCAGATAGAAGAAGTGGACAGTGTTAAATTCTTGGGATTACAGCTTGATAATAAATTCAACTGGGAAAAGCACACCACAGAACTGCTTAAGCGTCTTAAATCTCTATTTGTAATGCGAATTGTGTCATCAGACATAGGGGATATAAAAATGAAAAAAAAAAACTGGCATACTATTCTTACTTTCATTCCATAATGTCATAATGGATTTTTTGGGGTGATTCATCAAGCCAAGCTACAGTTTTCCGGGCACAAAAACGTGCAATAAGAGTTATATGTGGTGTGAACTCAAGAACATCCTGCAGAAGACTTTAGGAAACTAGGGATACTAACTACTACTTCCCAATATATTTATTCTTTAATGAAATTTGTCATTAAAAATATATCACTTTTTCAAACCAACAGCTTAATTCATGGAATCAGTACTAGAAATAAGAATAATTTTCACAAGGATTTAAAGTCACTTAGTCTTGTACAAAAAGGTGTGCATTATTCAGGAACACATTTTCAATAACTTGCCAGCAGCCATAAAAAGCTTAACAACCAATGAAATTCAGTTTAAGAGAAGCCTAAATGATTTATTGGTGGCCAACTCTTACTCCATTGATGAATTTCTCAGTAGAACCAACTGATTTTTGTGTATATATAAACTTCTGCACAATTTCAGTGCAGTAATGTGTTCATTGTAAATAAGTAGTTGTATTACACATTTATTACCTTATAAATAAATAAAAATCTTTTTTATTTTAAATTCAGTGCATTAGTATTTGTAAAATGATTCTTTCATATAGTGTTCATTAAAAAATGATCATTCCACTTGGGGCCTGTGGAATGGTACATTAGCTTATTTGTTTGAGCTGTAAATATTTGTCATGTATTGTTGCTTTTCTGACATGTTCCACATCCTGAAGGACCTCCTCATCACGGCTCAATTGGAATGAAAGTAAATCTAATCTAATCTAGCCTTAAACTTTGTTCTTGAGAAAAAATGAATCCAGCTGAAAGTACCAGCTGTCATTGATGCAGGCTGATTTTCTCTAAGCTACAAGAACAAAATATCTGCTGAACAACTGAACAGCAAAACAGGCCTGAACTTTTCTGTTGTATCATGTTTTTCAAGCTTTGATGATGGATTCCTGTGTGTATGCACTGAACCCAAAAATGAGCTTAGTGTTTTCCATCATTTTTGCAAATCAATTACTCAATGTATTTTATACTGAAAAGAATCACAGATATAAAGCTAACTGACAGACTTAAATACACAGGAAATGCTGTAATTTGTCAGTTTATGGTAAAAACTGACAAACCAGCAGATGGCAGCACTTCCACCAAAACATCTGTTGTATTTGTACATATTCTCTGTGATGAAAAGAGTGTGTCAGCAGATCTATGTTAAAAGCAAACATACAGTGTTTGAAATGGCATCAAGAGGCTGTAAAAAAATTACATATTCCTTTTGAGGTGTAAAGGACATCACATTGTGTGGCATTTCGGTGTAAAAGTAGATCAAAACAAAATTTTGGCACCCCGCTACATCTGCTGTGTGTGTTGAACTGTAGAGGTGGTCAATGGGTGAACAACATGCTTCCAGATTTGACATTCCAATGGTCTGGTGAGAGCCACAAAATCACAGTGATGATTGTTACTTTTGTTCAACCAGTTTTTAAGGTATCAACATAAAGAATAAAATTAACATTATCCATCCAAATCTGCCATCAGCTTAACATCCTGTCCCTCATGGTCAAGAGAGAACACTGTCTATGCAACCAGAACAGTTACCTAAAGTAAATGACTCGGAAATTTAATAAAGCGAAGAAACCAAACATAATGAGGAGGAATATGAAACCTAGCAATTACACACCACAACCATTTACACAAACTTAATTATTTGGTTTGCTACTCGCATCTGACCAAAGAGGCTTCAAAATTACTTGGTTCAAGGCCCAAAAATAAGAATTTCCTCACAGCAGACACCGTTTCCTTGGTTCAGGCACAGGAAAAAGATATTCCATACTTTTTGGAAGAAGCATACTTAGTATTCTGCAAAGATGTGTATGGACTGTTCAACACATTCTGCACAAGCACACTGATTGGAGAGTGTTCCTTGATTTGTGAAAATGGAGCCTTGAAGTTGTCCTGCTTCACAACAGAACCAGGTAAGCATTAACACTCGTAAGGCATTCTGTACATTTAAAATAATATTACGACAATTTACAATTTGTTTTCCAGAAAACTAAGTATGACAATCTTAAGTATTATACGTGGCAAGTAATATTTAAGAGCCTTAGAGAGCAAGGCAGACACACAAAGTTTCCTTGTTTATGTAAGTTGGGCAGCAGAGAGAGAGAGAGAGAGAGAGAGAAAACGATCTGGAACAGAAATATTGGTCACAATGAGCTTCTTCAGAATTTGGAGAAAAAAATGTTCTCCAAAAACCTCTCACCAAGCTGACAGAAGTTCTCTTTCCACCTCTACATATTAAATGAGGCTTTATGAAGTAAATTTGTGGAAGCCTTACCAAAAGATCATAAATATCTTGAGTACATTTGTAACAAATTTCCAACCTTAACTGCGAAACAGAGGGTATGTGTACAGATACAGACATAGAAAACAAAGATTGAAATTTTGAAAATGAAATTGAAGTCACCGGAAAGTGGCCTGGGACACCTTTAAAGACTTAGTGCCACATGTTCTGAACAACCAAAAAAGATATGAATTTCAAGTCTATGATTGAGGCTATATTGCAAAGGTACCAAAATTTAGGCTGTCCCAAGAGTTGGAAAGTTCATTTCTTACATTCACTTCCTGAATACTTTCCTGAAAAAAGCTGTGCTCTTATGAAGAGATGGGCTAGAGATTCCACTAAGATGTCAGAGAAATGGGAGAGTATTACAAAGCAAGATGAAATACCACAATGATGGTGGACTGTTGCTGGATATTGCATTGGGACAATCCCAGAACACTACATGCTTGGAAAGGCCTGAAACAGGGCATGGCTGGTCCAAAGGTATGTCAACATGGCTACAATCATGAGACTTATTTTCTATATTTTGTTTTTACAGTCACAAAAAACGCATTTTATACAAAACGAACTTATTTCACTGTCACTAATCTCATATGGAATTTTTTGACATATACTGCATTTGGAAAATTGTGAAGAATTCTGCCCAGAACTAAGGTCATTATCAGGTTCAGTGCACCAAGATACAGATGAATCAATCATCAAAAGTTACGAAACAGAACCATCACAGGCTAGTGTAATTTCTTGTTTTTTGGAATAATCACTAATCATCAGCTGCATTACTTACACAGTCATGAGCTATCTAGACACGAGCTTTTCTACAAACTTTTAAAATTCCTCACATTTCAAATGCAAATTAAAATAACCATCCTTCCAACAACAAAAAACAATATCCAATTAATATTTTTGCTTTTAAGGACTCAAAATTCTCAATTTAGAACTGTAAATTTAAAGTCTTCCGCACTGATGTGCTCCTAAATTAAATCAAATACCATTGCTTCCTGTTACTCTGTCCAATTGTTGCTAGTAAACTGCAAATGCAACCAACAACTTCAGATTCAGTCTGTCATACAACATGCCATTAAACAAATTCTCTTGAAGTGTTCTCATTTAGTGCAAACCTTTACAAATTAAGTTTAGTGAAAACACTACCACAAAGCAAAGCAGAATCTCATTCTGCATTCTTTCACCAACTTTGATCCCGTAAGAAACTTTTACACAATGATCATGGGCTACAAGGAATGAGAGGCACACAGTAATCAGTCGCAATCCCGTTAGTTATTGTAACCCTTGCATATCTAGATTTTGGCTATAAATAGCAATCTTCGGTGCACACAAATGCACTGAAGATAGGTATTTATAGCTGAAGATCTAGACATGCAAGAGTAATAAAGACTAATGGGATTGTGACTGATTGTTGTGTGTCTGTTCTACGTACCTTCTAAAATCTGTGTGGTAATATCTGAAACACTATGCTTTAGAGGTGAAGAATTAGTCAATAATAATTTTACTGTACAGAATACAGAGGTTTAATGCTGGCAGTTCATTCACTTAATCCTCCAAGGTGTCACACGTAGCATATATCTCAGTTGAAGATATTTGTAAAATTCATCTGTCATATGAAGAATCGGTATCTTCAGAGTGTCAAATGAAACGAGAAATAACACTTTTTGATCAACTGTTTGCATTTTTTCTTACTTGTGTGCAATTCTGATTCCCATAAAAAGGGGACATCTAATGTACGTTAATTTGTACTTTCAATAGTATCACAGTGCTTATTGTAGTGTGGTAGATGTGGTTCAGAAAAAAAGGTAGACAGTCAGATTAAAAACACATTTTCTTTATATTCACTGTAATTGAAGTCTCGTGTTGCAGATGAATTACAATAATTATTACCATAATACTGTGATCATGCTATGAGTAGAGAGCCTGCAAGTACACAGAGATGTTAACTGACTGACCAGAATGCAGACAAGAAAGAACCTCTATCACAAATCTACAAATCAAATAGCCAGTTGTTGTAGACCTTGAGAACGTTTCAATTCAACAACACAATATCTGTTAAAAACCATTAACTTTAAAAACTATCATGGAATGTGCAAGGAAAAAACAAACTTCTTTTGGGTTTAGAGAGGAAAGTTAAGTTAGTGTCTTGTACAACATGTTCTGCTACTGGGAGTAATACAATAGTTACTGAAAGGTGTGTGTGTGTGTGAGAGAGAGAGAGAGAGAGAGAGAGAGAGAGAGAGAGAATATTTGGTTTCCCTTGCACAGTCCGTAAAGTCAGGTAACAAAATACCAGTTAAGAGATCCAAGGTGCATAATGCATCAGGTGGGCTGTTATTCAAAACAATTTCTTTAGGATTGAGCGCAACTGTGACCATTACAGCAAATGAGAATGGACATCTCAACATTAACAATCACATTAAAATGCTGTTATATTCTCAGTGCACAATGGGCATAAAAAGCACATTAAATCATTCAAAATCTTCACATATCAACAATAACATAAAACTAGTCTAACTTGTGACTATTCACACATAAAGCTTCACTGAAGCAAATATAATTATTTGTTTTACAATTTTTAAAATCTGTTCTTCTGGTGTGTAAATATGCCAATTTAACAATATTCAATAAATGAGCTCCTTTGAGCTTGGGCTTACAAATTCGAAATATATTCTCACAATTAAAATGAGTCCAACCTGCTCGGTACTTTTTTTGCTAAATGCAGCTTCTAAGTACAATAAGATACTTTGATCTGAGTATTTTAGCCATGTTAGAGTCAAGCAACTGATTTTAATTGTTACATCATGAGGTCAGAAAGCTAATGTTCATGATTAAGCACTTAAAACTACAGAGATCTAATGGCTAAAACACTAATAATATTTTCACATTGCAAAAAATTTATTATATTCGTACTATTAATCAAATGGTACTTTCCACCTCAAAAGCTGCTGTTGAGTAAATGTGAGAAGATTGGACTCTTGTTACAAACCTACATGTAGAGCTAACATATTTCATCTAGAAACAGATCACAGTCATTCATTTATATGTTTGTGCTGTGCAAAACTTGGTGTAGTAAGGAAGGGTTGTGCTGCAGGATGGGATACAATACTCCATCAGTGTGATACATCAGTTGTTTCATATTTGAAATACAGAAAGACATATGTAGAAACCACTGTGGCCAGCGTAGGTATCTGAATGGTTATCTCAAATGCAAATTCAAAGGTATTTTCGAATGTACAGTAACAGATACTGAACAAAATTTAATTCGGTCCTGCACAAGTCACACGCATTTTTATCACACACCTGTCTTTGGTCACTGCAGACTTTAAGAGAGCCTACGTCATATACTGCATCACAGCACGAAGTGCATATAAGAGCTCCGCCTGCATGCGAGCTTCCAGTACCATCAAATTCACATGCACCTGTAATTTGAAATTCAAACATCATTCTATGCCCAAATCATTTAAACTATAGAGTAATTAAGACTGGCACTTAACATCTCATGCAAACACAAAATATACAGGGTGTATTAACTGACCTTTTCACTGTGCTTGAATTCCCTCAGTACTTTATCATAGTCTTTCTTTGTTACTCTCTCCGGGAAACAACATGCCAGCTTAATGAAAGCCTTGAGATTTCGCTCTAAGAGCTGATTTACTTCACCATAATCGTAATCATCATGCCTACAACAAAATAGTTGAAAGTAAGGTACCATGTCACTAATAGATAGAGCAGGGATCATACTGCATCAAAATTCTATAATAATTGAGACTGATAATGAAAGGTATTTACCTTATGCCAAACATACACTGAATGTAATTCCAAATGGCACGACGGAAGCGAGATGTATCCACATCTTGACGGCAACCCATAGTGTAATAAGTGAGATTATATGCAGTCTTAAATTTCTCATCCAAAAGGTTTCCTACATCATTGTACAAACGGTTGACTAGTGAATAACCGTGGTCATCCCACGAGTAATCCTGTAAGCAAAAATAAATTATTAGTATGCTGACTGAAATAACAACGGAGTGATAAATGATGACCACATAATATACAGCATTTATTTTCCGACATGTACTCACCTGTACCCTAAATGTAGGAATGGAAACTTCCCCTCGGCGGGCGAAGTCCTGGTACAGGTAAGTTGGATCCTCCACAAAATGACCAATGTCTGCTTTCAGTTGTGTCTGAGGCTCTGTAGCAGGAGAGAGTTCAGCACTTTGACTTTCAACATGCTCAAAGCGCTTAGTCTTCTCTTCCTGAGAAAATTCCTCAGCACGCTCAGACAGACTTTTCATACGCTGCATTAGCGTGTCCACGCCCACCTCTTGGTCGACTGGCGAAGCAACAGGGACAGGCCTGTGCCACTGATCTGTGAATGTGAAAGGCACAGTAAGTCAGTGTACACAAGGATGCCTATAGCTTCGGTACATAAAAGCTATTTCTAGCTACGTTTCTTACAATTAGGAACTGTCAAAATATATGAAACTGACTGTCAACACTCACCATCCCTGTCTGATGCAGCTGCTGGTCCTGATGTATTGGTTGCAGTGCGAGGTGAGGAACTGAGAGGAATGTCATCCTCACCAGCACTGTTGGCTGTCTGATGACTACCCTCATGATCCAACTCTTCATTCACACCGCAGCCAAACACAAAGCTAGAGAGTGAGTGGAAGTGTGCCAGAAGAACAATGGCATGAACCACCTCTGCCAAGGACCAGCTGTCTTTGCCCTTTGTCAGTCTCTGGAAAAGGAAAAGTCAAATCAAATTGTGCAATGATAGTGGAAAAGTTAAATAATAGTGAACAGTACACACACACACACACACACACACACACACACACACACACACACACACACACACACACACACACACACATTTTTCAGCAATGTGTACCAATTTCTCTAGAGTATACTGTCAAGCGTCACCGTGTGCAATACATAGAAGTCATGCATTTAAAAGTCTTTCCTGTTTCAACAACAGAAAATCATCTTGTTTCTTCTTAATGATATATAATGCTATTCTCGTAATACGAATTAGAGTGGCTGAAAATCCCTTAGAGTAAAAATTTCATTACTCATTACAATTCTAAACTTTCTGCTGTGATCATAAACTGGTACTTTAGGTAATTTAAATCGTATCCCTGAGAAACACTGAAGAAACCTTCAGAAGTGTCAAAACTACATGAAATTGTGCAAACCCAAAGGAAGTATTTAAGGGCAATTTGTTTCATTAATGAAACCTTCAATTCCAAACTCTACACTTCTCACACACATGTAATGACCAACACTTTAAACAAGAAATAGTAACAATTATTAATATGATAAATACATTTCTCATTTTACATTTTTGGCATACCTCAATATGATGTTTGTTGAGCAGCCATGGCCTGTGGGCCAGGATTTTATTGATATCATACAGGTCACGCAGTTTCTGAGGGATTTTTGATAATCCCTTCAGCCAATTCTGATCACCACCCTGCAGCAGAAACTCCTGCTTCTGCAGATTGATGAGGTAGCTGCACTGGTGGCGACCAGCAGCCTGCAGAAAAACAATTACAGCCCATGACCACAAGTTCACAATTTCCATTGCAGCGTATGATACTAATCAACTGATAAGCCTCATTTACCAAGACTAATTAAACCAATGGCAGTATGGCTATGTCAAGGACGTACTTTCACATTTTATTATTATCTTTAAGTGGGCAATACTTTCAAAACAGCTTACCATAATGGCTATGAAATGCCTATAGTCATATGGCAGTGGCCCATCCCCACGAAGGATGAAGTTCTGCGTCCGCAGGAAGATGTCCAGGTAAGTCGGGTGGTAGCCCATCACCTGTGTCACGTGATCTAGCCGATTGTTCTGCAGAAAGGCATCAATGAATAGTGCATGCGTCTGTAACAGAATGAAAAAGCAAATAAGTGTTTATGCAAAGTTTAAGAAAGTAATTTTATATGCAAGGCTTTTTTAACTGCATTTTAAACTGTGGCTCCAGTGGCAAAATGTCGTTAAACAATGTTTATGACAGCAGTACCAGGAATGCAGAGTAAACAGAAAATGATTGAAGTAAACATTCTTCGAAATACAACTTTTAGTTGAAGATAATTCACAGGAAAAATGCAGCAATCTCATGAAAGTTTGGTATTTTCTTTATAAATGAGTCAACATTCTGGATACTGGCTGTCGAAGACTTAAGCAGGGGAGTCTTGTCATGTTAAGTATACACTATCAGTTCCAATACTGTGCACAGAAAGTGCTATATTATAGTGAGGTATCACTCTGCTGTTTTATCACAAAATTACAAGTATCTATGGCTGCTTTTTAAGTTCAATGCAAGACGAATTAAGGATTCACTGTAACTGCTCATCGTTAATTAGTGCAGGAACTGCAATAACTAATGAAATTTACAAACAGAAAATGTTGTTCAGTATTGAATGTAATAATTTATTATTGCCTTGTACCTATCAAATAACTACGTAGTTTTCCATTACTTCCTGCTCTTTGATGGTCACATTCTGTGGACAATTATCACAATGAACAATCTCAACTGCTTTACTTGTTTTCGTTATTCTTTGATTTTTATATGTCACTGCTGCAACAAGGAATAGGATCCTACTGTAGAAATTTCCACAGGATTTGCTCTTTTAATAATTACTGGCTGCAGCTATGTCACATTAAATTTCTCAGTTTTGTCAGTTATCAGTTCACTTCCACTACTACGGTCCTGTCACATTCAAGTGTTTCCTCCAGTTCCAGCCTCAGGCATTAATACGATAATGTGGTATTTCAATGTTACGGCAATAACAGACGAATAATTGGATAACGAGATGTACATACCTGCGTCAGATTTCAATTGTACAGGGCGCTACTCATGTTTAGTATACTGGACCTCAGTCTCACTAAGAAACCGGTTTTCCAGTTTTTGCGGAAGATTTTCCAGATAACTAGTGATAAGACTAGTAACTAACCTAACGGCATTCTAGTAATGCCTGCTCGGTCTAAGCACTATTTCCGAATAGGTACCTCAGCCTCTAGGCAAGGAGTTAAAATCATGATAAAACTGATACGGCAAAGCACGGAAGATATAGCTTCCCGCAAGCGTATGACAAGGTCCTATCATCCGCGAAAAACGGAAATTTTCCCACATTCCCGGTATCGTCGAATGCTCGCGGCCGGAGGAGAGCAGTGCATTTCGCCATAAGCTCCACTTCCGCGCTTGCCGGCCGGTGCTTCAGCTGACGAGCGGTCAGCTGCGAGGCCGTCCACGGGCCGTGCTGTCCTAATTGGCAGGCCGCTGGCACTGGCGGAGCTGCCGCTGATAAGATGCGAGCCCATTGTCGTGGGAGACGGCAGTAGTCCATCTATTCAGATTAGGTGCAGGTTATCACTCGCGACCTCTGCCCAGACTGACAACGTGTCACAGTTTAACATTAGGAACAACCTCACATATTCAGTAACAGTAATTCTGAATATATATATTGTGACTTAATTGGAATCATGCAAATACGTGCTTTTACAATGATATGCTGAATCACCATTCGTTGCATAATGTTTGAAAATAAGGTTCACAGAATGTTCCGGCAAAGAGCGAAGGCTTCAAATCATCCGGCGTACCGTAATAAAGCTTGGGCCCTAGCTAAAATATCCGCTGAAGAAAGCATCGGGCTGGCTGGATTACAACGTTATTCAAACCAGGTAGGCATACTGAAACAACCTAGAACTTTTTGTCAGTTATAAAATTTACTTTTTCACGAATCAGTTAATAGAAAGTGGATTCTGACCGGTAACATGAAAATTACCGGACATCTCCCGTCTGTGTGCAACACTTAACATCTAAAACAATCATTCTGCTGCAAACAGGTCTAATTCTACAGACTAGCGTTTCAGAATAAACAAAGCATATTATTTCTGTTCCAATACAGAATATTTCCTGCAGTTACAGACTTTCAAACATTTATCCCAGAGCTGGAAATGGAATTAAAGGATAGACTTGAGCTTCTACGCTAGCTGTAAGTTAAGCCCTATCAAGAAAGTATACACATCTCACCAAATATTCGTTACATCATAACTTACAATGAACAACTGAGTATCACTCATTTATTTGGAACATACGACGATCGACTGAATTCAACAAAACGATGGAAACTGGCTACAATGAAGGCTCTCTTTAGAATTACGTAAAGACGTACTATTGAAAGGATGGCCAGACAATCTGGCGTTTCTTAACTTGACTAATCGGCTTTAGGAATACTAAATAGAGGCTGTTAGAGTGCCCCGTTATTTAACAGAATGTAGTTTCGTGGACGTAATGTGAAATTTGTAGAGCACATATGATCAGAGTTAAGCGTCTCATTTTTCTGAACTAACAAAATTACGAAATACCGGCCGCACTATTGTGTCCATAAAAGAAGCAGTCTTGGAAGCAAATGAAGTTTCGCGGGAAGAGAGAGCATCAAACAGTTTAGCTGTTCAGGGGAACTTAAAATTGCGTCAAGAAATTTTTCAGTTTTGCCGCACACGGTAGGTTTCAGCACAACTCGTCACACAATGGCCGTTGCGAAGCTCTTCGAAACGAGGATTGTTTTAGACGGGATAGTAAGATTTCGTTACTTACATCGTGGCCTATCTGTCCCATGTCGGCCGCAGGTGGGAGGGCCGAAGCCTCTGCGGTATCGCTGACGACGGGAATGGTGGTGGCCGAGCGCCTGTTTTTGAGAAAGCTAACACTGCACCTCACTCCACTCACTCATGTCACCGCAGCCAGCTCCCGACCCCGACTGACCGAACGCGTCCGCAGCAGCTTACAACTGAAGCTCTGCTGCCTCACGCGAGGTGGGGGGGACGGCTCGGGTGGGGGAAGCCGTTCTCCCATTGGTTCGTGAAGCAACCAAACAGCTGGTTACATCAGCCCACATAGCAACAAACCTCCGGCACATACCGCGATCAGCTGCAGGCTGTGACAGGTCGCCGAGCGCAGCGGTTGCGGACAGCGCTTGTCTTCTAGCAACGGGTGGTTAGCGGATTCGATCAATATTCATAATACTGGGGTAGGAAAAAAAAGGAGGAAGTTCGAACGCCCCCTACAAACAGTGCGCATTCTACGTGAGGGAGGAGCAGCAAACTCTCTCCCCCGTCAGGGTGGAGCGCTTCCCTGAGCCTACGTCCGGGCTAGAACAAAGAACTGGCTGTTGGGGGCAGGCGTGGCGCTTCAAACATGGCACGTTTTTGTACCACAGGGAGGCAGCGTCGTCTTCGATGGACAACAGAAGCACTCCGGCCGGAACTTCACACCGGTAGATAGCATCAACGCACTTGCGCCTCGAAGTGTAAGGGAATAATGTAAAAAAAAACAAAAACACGCGACGTTAAACAATAGTACCACATCCAGTGGAAGAATTATGTCTTCGCCGATGATTTGGTAGTTCGGAAAATTAACAACGGTTTTTTTTCCTGTTACTAATATGAATTCTGTTCTGTGTTATTTTTAAAGATAGTGACCACTGCCAAAGGTGTTATTGCTTCGGGTTTTTTTTATTGTACTAACTGACCATAAAAATCCGCCAACGCTTTTCCCAGCCAGTGTCTTAAGGCCATCGAATTAAAGTAATATCTTGAAATAAATCGTCAGCAAATAGTGGCCTGAACTTTTCGGTTCCCTGTAAATGACTTTCGGTCGCGTAATAAAATGTTACTGGACCAGCTGTAGACATGTTTCGAACTGGAAAGAATTGTCGTTAATGTCCTTGAGCTTGCTAGCAACAGTTACCTCTTGCGAATCTAATCCAGCGATTTTTCCAAGTTTAGCCCACGCAGAGAAAAATCTTACGGCAGTCTTCTTCCACAGACGATGCAATGCACACTGTCAAGATGCGGAAGCGACACTGTCTCTAGTACTCGGAACAGATTTGTACATCTATGTATAAATTTTGCAAATATATTGGACCTGTCATGGTGCTACAATTCTATAGGAAAAACAATTCATATGCAAACTTGGCTTAGTTTGGCAAGGATATGAAAATTGTCAACAGTGGCCTTATCAGTAAGAACCATCCCTGCCTTGCCTGACGTAATTTAGCGAAAGCCTACATAAAGAAGAATGAGTATTAATGATGCCCTGCGACGGGACGTTGAACCCTTACAATCGCACCTTATTTTCTTTTTCAGGCTGTCGGAGCAAGATCATTAAAATTTCTTAAATGTCTCAGCTGTTACCCGAATGATAGCAACGCCAGTGCCCTTGTATCAACGCATTTTATGGCTAACATCCCAATTCCATCACGACATAAAAGTTTATGGCTGTATTCGCATACACGAAACAATTATATGCCGTAATAAAAAAAATTCATAAAGCAGTACATTTACTTTTCTCACAATCATTTTACGTCATTCGCGCGTGTTGAGGGGGGGGGGGGGTCATATCATTTTCATAAGAAGCTAAAATGTCCACAGAAGGCGGCAAAACTAATAATGTTGGATAATTTATATTAAAAAAAGTCTTCAATAATTTAATAACAATTGGTTTGTTACGATAAACTAGTGAGCAGTTAGTAGCTACATCACAACCAATTTCCGCAATGAGTACAGATTCTTCATGTACGGAACGGCTCTCATAGATGCGTTTCGTTGTTCACGAAATGAGTCGATCTGCAGGTCTGGACGTGTCGTCATGCCTCGTTCGGTCGCCAGAGGCGCTGCTGTCGCCCGCGTTGCCAGTTTGGGAACCCGCCTCTCTCAATACGTTTCCGTCAGTGTGCTTGCCTCTTGGTTTCAAACGTCGGTTCCATAGCGGAGCAGCTACATTAGTGTTATATACGACGTGGAACCTCTTACACTGTTGCTGCGGATGTATTCCGTCCTGCTGACTGTCAAATTACATAGATTCCTGTGTGTTTCGTGAGCCAGTTGTATTGGTTTTACGTGTTTGTCGACCTTATAGTGTAAAAATATATGTCTTTTGTATGCGGCTAGTACTTAAACGTCAAACAACAAATTCATTGGTTCGTATTTCATTTCACGGATTGTTCTTGGATTCAGTTTGCGACTTGATGGATTTTGTACTACTATAGAAAACAGTTTTCAAATATTAGGTAACAAGAGCAACCATTTAACGTTTGTCTGTTAAAAACTGTTGACACTGAAAATGCGTACTAGGATTACTTCACGCGTCAGAGGCCAAAATCACTCAAGACTTTAAATCCAGGCACCAGTAAAGTATTTGTGTAGTACGCTAGGAAAAGTGGCAATCGACGAGTAGATTGGCTTGAATATTACAGTACTTCGGAGGTAGATCCCGTGCCTTTTTCAGAGAACCAACTCGCCCACGTTACAGAGGGACCAATAGCTTCATGTTGTGAAACAACCCGGCTGTCTTCGCATGCACGAAACGTTACTAATGGTGACAAACGACTACTAGAAAAAGTAGTAAGACAAATCAGACATAGAAGACGAAATACTAAGTTTGTTGCCTAGCACCTAGCAATCTTTTAACCTTGAATATTCATCACTTATCTTTGTAGAAGATTAGGACAGGAATGCACAAATTTCCAGAAATAGCACATCACGAAACATGACGTAAGTGGAATAGAAACTGGAACGAAATGTGACATAGGTATTACGATACAAATAGAAATTCAGCAATGACACAGAGCGAAGATCATAATACAGCGTACTAATCCAGCACGCAGTTTCCGCAAATCCAGCCAAACTAACAACAGACATCATTTATATTGTAGCCAAATCATTTGTGGTCGCTGTAATAACTGTCTGCTGACAAGACAGATAATAGAAACCAAAAACAGTAACGGGTAATTTAATATCATTTCTAGTATTTTTAGCTGTCACTTCCACACGCCGACTGAGAAGTAATTATATTCGCGAGGAGCAAGGTCATATTGCCGTTTGGCCATTCATATTCTAATTTTCCGTTTTTTAATCTAAATCGCGTTCACCAAATGTCTGCATAGTACCGTAAACAGATCATTGTATATTTCGCGATATACATCGATTTCAATCGATTTAGCATCTTCTTTCATATCTTTATTTCACGAGTCACGGCGTGACGTTTGTGACTGAGGGGTACTAGAGACTGGTTTGATGCAGCAATACTGTGCAAGCTTCTTCATCTCCAAGTAACTACTGCACCCTACATCCTTCTAATTCTGCTACATACTGGAACACACTATACCAGAAATACCCTCCCCCGCCCCCCACAAATCCCTAATTTGTTGTTATACTTTGTGATTCCGGAACAGCAATATTGAAGGGTATCAACAATCGACATCTAAAAATCAAGTCATATTTTGCGATGAAACGCACTAGATTATGTAAGCGGCGTTTAATGATAAAATCAACATTATACCTTCCTCGCTAGTTTACCCTTTCCTATCCAGATACCGTTCCTATTCCATGACATATGGAAACATTTCTACATTATTTTCTCCCATTCACAGCGCCAGATTTGCACCTGGTGGTCAAAATTGGAAAGTACTTTTTCCCAGCATACCAAGTTTCACTGCCACACCATAATTACAGCCCACAGTTTTCTTCCGTAAGTAGATGCACTTTAATTATAACAACCCAGTACAATAAAAGTGACAACAACGTCAGTAAAATTATAAAGAATCAGATCTATGCAAAAGGCTGTAACCACTCGTTTCGCCCCATCACATCATTAGTGAACAGAATACGAAATAGGAGGGCGGGGTTGGGGGGGGGGGGGGCAATAATTTGGTATACTATCTCGTTTCTACATTTGATAAGTCTTGTCGAAGATTTTGTGTCAAAAAGCATCAACGAGACTGAATTTGTGGCGACAGGCTCATCTCACAGGAAACAGCCTCTTAAAGTGCATCTTGATGGAAACTGAAGCAGACTGCTAAGTTTAAATATGTAGCGAGCATCTGAACACTGAAAAGTGATCTCGATGTTGCATTCAGTTATGGATTGGCGCTACTTCATCTGCTTTAGAGAAATTAATACCCAAAATATTTCGCCCCCACTATATCGAACTGGCGCCAGCTTAGTGTATTCATCTCTTGGTCTCCCTCTACGATTTTTACCCTCCCTTCTTCTAGTCAGGTTGTGCCACAAACTCTTCTTCTCCCCAATTCTATTCAATACCTCCTCGTTAGTTATGTGATCTACCCATCTAATCTTCAGCATTTTTCTGTAGCACCACATTTCGAAAGCTTCTATTCTCTTCTTGTCCAAATTATCTATCGTCCATGTTTCACTTCCATACATGGCTACATTCCATACAAATACTTACAGAAACGACTTCCTGACATTTAAATCTATACTCGATGTTAACAAATTTCTCTTCTTCAGAAACGCTTTCCTTGCCATTGCCAGTCTACATTTTATATCCTCTCTACTTCGACCATCATCAGATATTTTGCTCCCCAAATAGTGAAACTCATTTACTACTTTAAGTGTCTCATTTCCTAATCTAATTCCCTCAGCATCGCCCGATTTAATTCGACTACATTCCGTTATCCTCGTTTTGCTTTTGTTGATGTTCATCTTACATCGTCCTTTCAAGACACTGTCCATTCCGTGCAACTGCTCTTCCAAGTCCTGTGCTGTCTCTGACAGAATTACAATGTCATCGGCGAATCTCAAAGTTTTTGTTTCTTCTCCACGGATTTTAATACCTACTCCGAATTTTACTTTTGTTTCCTTTACTGCTTGCTCAATATACAGATTGAACAACATCGGGGAGAGGCTACAACCCTGTCTTACTCCCTTCCCAACCACTGCTTCACTTTCATGCCCCTCGACTATAATAACTGCCGTCTGGTTTCTGTACAAATTGTAAATAGCATTTCGCTCCCTGTATTTTACTCCGGCCGGCCCAAAACTTGGTACTGCAGCCATATTAGATCACTTGAGCGGGGAACCAGCCAAGTCTCATCAAACTAACGACTACAGTCGCTATACGGGAAATCAGGTAGGACGGAATGATGACTTTGCATCTCCCTGTTACACGGCTTACGCCGTAAATTACGGGGTACAAAAGTGAAGGAAGATTCTAGTCCACCGTATGTGGCAAGCCACGTCGGTGAAAAGTCAGACTGAGGAAACGCTATAAGAGTAACTACGCAGTGTCTCCTGCCATAACTAGTCACGGCATGATATCATTCACATCATTGTTTTCCGACAGCACTAATTAGTGTTTACGCGCCTGTTGCCGTTACGCTGTTATCTGTTAGCGTAATGGAGCCGTTAGGGGATCACAGCAGCTCTTCTGGCGAGGAGAAAAAATTAACGGCGACCCTGGCAAGTTCTTGCCGCATTTCACTGCTGCACTTGGACAAAGCGCAGCTGCGTCTTCCACGCCCTCCGCTGTTTAGAACTGCTTGTTACTCTGTTCCTGACGCAACTAGTGCCTCCTGTGGAATTACACTACTGGCCATTAAAATTGCTACACCACGAAGATGACGTGCTACAGACGCGAAATTTAACCGACAGGAAGAAGATGCTCTGATATGCAAATGATGAGCTTTTCAGAGCATTCGCACAAGGTTGGCGCCGGTGGCGACACCTCATCGTGCCGACATGAGGAAAGTTTCCAACCGATTTCTCATACACAAACAGCAGTTGATCGGCGTTGCCTGGTGAAACAATGTTGTGATGCCTCGTGTAAAGAGGAGAAATGCGTACCATCACGTTTCCGACTTTGATAAAGGTCGGATTGTAGCCTATCGCGATTGCGGTTTATCATATCGCGACATTGCAGCTCGCGTTGGTCGAGATCCAGAATATGGAATCGGTGGGTTCAGGAGGGTAATACGGAACGCCGCGCTGGATTCCAACGGCCTCGTATCACTAGCAGTCGAGATGACAGGCATCTTATCCTCATGGCTGTAACGGATCGTGCAGCCACGTCTCGAACCCTGAGTCAACAGATGGGGACGTTTGCAAGACAACAACCATCTGCACGAACAGTTCGACGACGTTTGCTGCAGCATGGACTACCAGCTAGGAGACCGTGGCTGCGGTTACCCTTCACGCTGCATCACAGAAACGTCATTTCATCATGATGGTCGCATCCGTGTTTGGCGACATCACGGTGAACGCACATTGGAAGCGTGTATTCGCTATCGCCATACTGGCGTATCACCCGGCGTGATGGTATGGGGTGCCATTGGTTACACGTCTCGGTCACCTCTTGTTCGCACTGACGGCACTTTCAACAGTGGACGTTACATTTCAGATGTGATACGACCCGTGGCTCTACCCTTCATTCAATCACTGCGAAACCCTACATTTCAGCAGGATAATGCACGACCTCTTGTTGCAGGTCCTGTACGGGCCTTTCTAGATATAGAAAATGTTCGACTGCTGCCCTGGCCAGCACATTCTCCAGATCTCTCACGAATTGGAAACGTCTGGTCAATGGTGGCCGAGCAACTGGCTCGTCACAATACGGCAGTCACTACTCTTGATGAACTGTGGTATCGTGTTGAAGTTGCATGGGCAGCTGTACCTGTACACGCCATCTAAGCTCTGACTCAATGCCCAGGCGTATCAAGGCCGTTATTGCAGCAAGAGGTGGTTGGTCTGGGTACTGATTTCTCAGGATTTATGCACCCAAATTGCGTGAAAATGTAATCACATGTCAGTTCTAGTACAATATATTTGTCCAATAAATACCCGTTTATCATCTTCACTTCTTCTTGGAGTAGCAATTTTAATGGTCAGTAGTGTAAAACCACGGATTAAAACCTCAAGAAAGTGCACAGTATGGTGGTAGAGTTAACTGTAAGGACGCTTCGTGTGAGATGAGTGCCATATTGATCAGATGTTGGTCCAAACCAACCCCGGCTTGTAGTTATGTGATCTACCCATCTAATCTTCAGCATTCTTCTGTAGCACCACATTTCGAAAGCTTCTATTCTCTTCTTGTCCAAACTATTTATCGTCCATGTTTCACTTCCATACATGGCTACACTCCATTCAAATACTTTCAGAAACGACTTCTTGACACTTAAACCTATACTCAATGTTAACAAATTTCTCTTCTTCAGAAATGCTTTCCTTGCCATTGCCAGTCTACATTTTATATCCTCTCTACTTCGACCATCATCAGTTATTTTGCTCCCCAAATAGCAAAACTCCTTTACTACTTTAAGTGTCTCACTTCCTAATTTAATTTCCTCAGCATCACCCGACTTAATTCGTCTACATTCCATTATCCTCGTTTTGCTTATGTTGATGTTCAACTTATATCGTCCTTTCAAGACACTGCCCATTCCGTTCATCAACTGCTCTTCCAAGTCCTTTGCTGTCTCTGCCAGAATTACAATGTCATTGGCGAACCTTAAAGTTTTTATTGCTTCTCCATGGATTTTAATACCTACTCCGAATTTGGATAATGTGTATGAAACCATCTTCCAAAACCTTCACGTACCGTTCTGTCACGTGTGTGTGCATGTATTTCTAAGGGACCAAACTGTTGAGGTCATCGGTCCCTAGACTTACACACCACTTAAAACTAACTTATGCTAAGAACAAGGCACACATCCGTGCCCGAGGGAGGACTCGAAACTCCCGTGGGAGGGGCCGCGCAATCCGTGACATTGCGCATCAAACCGCGCGCAGTTACACTTCGGTAGTCACCGTGCCATCAAGGAATATCTCACCGATTATTCCGTGACTGGGCATTGTACACCTCACAATCACCCGTTGAGGGTGAAGAGACTTCTCGAGCGCGAAATGCGTGTTATCAGTCTCCCAAATGCGCCAATTTCACTTATTGGCGAACATTTCGAAATGAAAGTGGTCTTCGTCGCTAAACCAAACCATACAGCGCTTACCAATTCCCATCATGCCCCGCGGCCACCATCCTACCGCAAACTGTTCAGAAGCTATGACGATTTTATTTCATACAGTTCAATAATTGTCCCCCTCATGATACCACTAGCGAGAACACAGCAGTTTATTCTAGTACAGTTTTTGGTAGCACTGACTTATCGCTCTATGGAAATATCGCATTGACGTCACAAGCACCAAAGGGGCTGCTTAAACCAGGCTCTTTCTGCGCTGACAGACAGTTACCGGTTTTTCTTTGAGGGTTCTGCTTCAAGTCGCGCGCATGTCACATGCGCGGAAAGAAATTTCCTGGAAAAGTTTCAGCAGTATCAGAGGTGTCCCCTAGGTGCACGGCAGTCTGGCAGACCTGGATACATCGAGTCACAGAAAGCGACAGCCGATTCCGGGAATACCAGTCAGTGCTCCGAGCAGCTGAATCGAAAGAGCCTCGTGCTGTCCCTATCTCTCACCTTATCTTATCGCGCTCGGGGTGTTAACTCCTGTGTGATTCACCACTTCTGAAGTGAGGCGGATTTCACTAAATCCTGCTGCTTGCCCTCGCTGTTGGAAAAGGTTATTTCAAATTTAGATCCAGTTTACGCTCTCAACAAGATTTTACTAATTGGATGCATTAAGTGACTCTCTGAAAAATTACATTTTTCATTTACAATGAAGTATGGCAAACATGGTGAAGTGACACGTTTACATGATATATCCAGAGAACTGTTAGAATATAGCAAAGAAGACGCGAACAGAATGAGATTTTTACTCTGCAGCGGAATGTGCGCTGATATGAAACTTCCTGGCAGATTAAAACTGTGTGCTGGACCGAGACTCGAACTCGGGACCTTTGCCTTCCGCGGGCAAGTGCTCTACCAACTGAGCTACCCAAGAACGACTCACGCCTCGTCCTCACAGCTTTACTTCTGCCAGTACCTCGTCTCCTGCCTTCCAAACTTTACAGAAGCTCTCCTGCGAGCCTTGCAGAACTAGCACTCCTGAAAGAAAGGATATTGCGGAGACATGGCTTAGCCACAGCCTTAGGGATGTTTCCAGAATGAGGTTCGCAGGAGAGCTTCTGTAAAGTTTGGAAGGTAGGAGACGAGGTACTGGCAGAAGTAAAACTGTGAGGACGGGGCGTGAGTCGTGCTTGGGTAGCTCAGTTCGTAGAGCACTTGCCCGCGAAAGGCAAACGTCCCGAGTTCGAGTCTCGATCCGGCACACAGTTTTAATCCGCCAGGAAGTTTCAAGACGCGTACAGTTTGTAAGTTTATATTTTATATTAGTGCGTCACGGCGATTAAATATTTGTTATAGGCGTTTCGCTTCTTTTTATCATCCGTAGTAGTAGTTTTATTCACCCGCAGATCATTTTTACAAGTATACTGAACATGTCGTGGTGTTACAGTGCAAGTTGAAAAAGTATAGTTTAACAAGAATGAGTGTGTTAGTCAGCCGCATCCTTTATTGTAGCAATCATCGCAGCATTTGTCTTAAGTAATTTATGCTTTCACCCTAAACCTAAATCAGGCGGTCGGATACAGGCAGTCCGTTTGAAACAGGCCATCATTCGGCTTTATGGCGCGAGTGTGATACACATACAGAGTGTTCGGAAATTCCCGTTACAAACTTCTAGGACTTGTAGGGGGAGTGAGTACACAATATTTTGAACAGGAACCCCTGTCCGGGAAAGTACCGTTTCAGTTAAGATGCGTAACGCGTCCAGGTTTGCCGAGAGAAAGAAAAAAGTTTCAGAGTAGCTGGTCCTAGTATACAATAGAGTAGACAGGACTACTACTTGTGGGGTCGTAGCCAAAGTTTAGATTAGGAGAGTACTGTAGAGACAGAGGAATATATGCTGACAGTGATTCTTCCCGCTGCACTAGATATTGAAGAGCCACCAAGTGGGATGGAGAGTGTGTACCAGAAAGCGTTTCGTATGCACCGTCTCTGTAACAACGTTGGTGGTCGCCACATGGAACAGCTGTTGTAATGCACTACTACTGCTCTGTACGTACAATATGCTGTGTTCTTTTTTGTTTTGGAATAACTCAAACACACAATGTTAAAGCGTTAATACAAACAAATTTGCTTAAGTGATAAATGGATGATTGTGCATGTTTCCTACCTAACAACTGTACCGCATCACGCCTAACTCAGTTTCTCAAGCAGAAGTGGATGAGTTACGCATCTGAATTGAAACCGTCGTAGAACGAAAACGATACGTTTCCGGACATCGGTTCCTGTTCAAAGTATTATGTACTCACTCTCCTCCACAACTCCTAGACGTTTGTAACTCGAATTTCCGAACACTCCGTATGAAATTATCTTATTTGGTTACAGAAACTCACAAAAACAAAAGAAAAGAAAATCGTAATTTATATCAGATACTAAGAGACCGGCAGTACACGTACAAAATGGTGATTACCATAACTGATATTTTACGAAGAAAGATTCGAGTACATACCACTGCGTGTCGTTCTTTGAGCGTCGCGTCTTGAGGGATCTATGTGCGTAGGAGAAACAGAATACCCTTTTCAATAACTTTAATACTAGTGAACTAATATTAGAATCAGTGAACTAATGTTACGTATAGGGAAGGCCTTACACAGTTATCACTAGAAACATCCAATCGGTGCAGGTTCGAATCCTACCTCGGGCATGGATATGTGTGATGTCCTTAGGTTAGTTAGGTTTAAGTAGTTCTAGGGGACCGATGACCTCAGATGTTAAGTCCCTTAGTGCTCAGAGCCATTTGAACCATCCAATCGTTGGAAGTAAACATCTGGCTATATTTGAAAGGGAATACTAAAAGTAGTCTATCGTCATTGACTCTTTGTTGGAATGTTATTTTTGCACAGGAGCCACACACACTAGCTGCATTCGTCAAACCTAGCTGCCTTTTGTTTCTTCAATACGCTTCGCGACCGTTTCGTCAAAGCCTGTGCACTACTCGTTTAAATGATAATTCACTTACGTCTTCGTGCAAGGCAACGTTGGGAAATTTCGGAAATACGGCTTCCGCAAAGCAATTAAATGGGAAAATTAACGACAGCCGATACGCAATACGATGAAAATAAAACACAATTCCAGCTGACACATTAAGTTCGCACTTAGAGCATGAGTGAAATGTACGAAATGGATGTGTCAACAAGGTCTCTGATTACTTCGAGCAATAAAATAATAATTTAAAGGATGTATGATTCCATTAATGGCGGTGTCTATGATTCACGTAGAAAGTGCTTGCTATTTGTTTCGCAGACCTGGTCTCGGCTCAGCAAGGGTGTGATGACGAAAGCCGCGAGCAGCGAAACATTCATGAGAGCGCCACAGACATTCTTTATCGGACTCAGAACAAAATATCACTTTATGCACTGAACAGTTTGTTGTTGAAAATATACCTCCATGACACAAATATTTTGTGATAAAGCGTTTTCGTGTATTACGGTGAAATCGCAGCATGTTATGCCGACATAAGAACGTACGAGAATAATATTCAAAACAATGGAAGAGAACATTGAAGTCTGTGACGATCGGTTAGACTTTAAAAAGGCAAAGACAACAGAGAGGTACTCCTGATGTTACAGTTGAGAATGAAAGCAAGATTTAAGAAAAATCAAAACCCGCTCATAGGATCTGTCGTTCTAGAAAAAGCGTTCGACAATATAAAATACTGTAAAAAGTTTTAAATCCTGAGAAGATATACGTATGCGCCAAAGGACAAAAAAGATACTAAGTAATATGCACAGGAGTCAGGATGGGAAGATAAGAATGGATGACAATGAGAGAAATGCCCAGACTGAAAGGGTATTGAGGCACGGATGCTATATTTCGAAACTGAAAAGCATACCAACATTTATTCGGATACGAAAAAATGCAGGCCAAAATTCTATGGGTATATTAAAAGAATGGAATCGACCAGATTAACTGGACAGGTTACGGAATTGTACGAAAGTCGCAGTAAAGCTAAAATTGAAAAGATAAAATGGATCGGTGCAGTGAAAGAATATCTGGAAGAATCACGTATAACAGAGCTTGATATCCTAGAAAGAAAGAAAGAAAAATAGAAAATTCACAATTGGTCATTTGGCCAGGCAGAAAAACTATAGAGGACTTTGTCTGAAAAGTGGGGAAGAGCACATTCAGCGAGAATGAAAGTAATATGGGCACAGGAAAAGCTAAAACGAAACTCTGAAGATGCCCTTTGTTGTGCATTTCATTCGCCGGAGTGCGTGGTACAGCGAGTCGCAAGTGGAACAGTGGCATCATGCAGCGACTTTATAGGATACGGCCTGCCTCCGAAACGGTGCGTTTGCACAGGTGCCGGTGGTTCCATCGTCAGGTTGGGTTGCACGTGAGCCGACCGCAGCCGGTTCTGGCAACGCCTGGCGATTAGATAACGCAACGTGGCTGCAGCCGCTATCTCCCAGATACCGCCCGCTGCTTCGTGCACATCTTTAGGAAGCGTGCTCGCCGACTCAGCACTGGGCGGCTGGTACAGGCTCCAACCATGACTTTTTTTGCCAAATAATAAAACAAATTACACTCTCAGTTGCGCTATTTATATTTTATTTATTCGTGTCAGAAGCATCTACATCTACATATCTACATCTACGAACATACTCCGCAATCCACCATACGGTGCGTGGCGGAGAGTACCCCGTATCACAACTAGTATCTTCTCTCCCTGTTCCACTCCGAAACAGGACGAGGGAAAAATGATTGCCTATATGCCTCTGTACGAGCCCTAATCTCTCTTATCTTATCTTTGTGGTCTTTCCGCGAAATATAAGTTGGCGGCAGTAAAATTGTACTGCAGTCAGCCTCAAATGCTCGTTCTCTAAATTTCCTCAGTAGCGATTCACGAAAAGAACGCCTCCTTTCCTTTAGAGACTCCCACCCGAGTTCCTGAAGCATTTCCGTAACACTCGCGTGATGATCAAACCTACCAGAAACAAATCTAGCAGCCCGCCTCTAAATTGCTTCTATGTCCTCCCTCAACCCGACCTGATAGGGATCCCAAACGCTCGAGCAGTACTCAAGCATAGGTCGTATTAGTGTTTTATAAGCGGTCTCCTTTACAGATGAACCACATCTTCCCAAAATTCTACCAATGAACCGAAGACGACTATCCGCCTTCCTCACAACTACCATTACATGCTTGTCCCACTTCATATCGCTCTGCAATGTTACGCCCAAATATTTAATCGACGTGACTGTGTCAAGCGCTACACTACTAATGGAGTATTCAAACATTAAAGGATTCTTTTTCCTATTCATCTGCATTAATTTACATTTATCTATATTTAGAGTTACCTGCCATTCTTTACACCAATCACAAATCCTGTCCAAGCATTTACGATGTGTAAAATAATGTACAATATTTAAATGTTGTGCGTATATATATTTACAATACAATTATTTACATTGTTGCAGCCTAGAAGTTAGCGACCTCTGTTGCATTTGGCGTTGCATATAGCAGGTCTTCTGCTGTGCATGTTGCTGGACATTGGGTACACTGGAGCAGGTGGAAGGTCGTCTGCCTTGCTCCACACTCACAGAGTGGCGGCTCCTCTAGGAAACCCCATTTAGTCAAATGTAACCTGATGTAACTAACAGTCTCTTATCTACCTTACATCAGTATGAAAATAACAATGCACGAGAAACACATCACAGTCATTCACATTGCAGGTGCGCAGAAACAATGGACTGAACGAACCTAAACTCACAGGAAGAATAGAACAGGTTTTAGATTAAGAAGGGATCGAGATTGCAATGGTAAGAGCGTTACCGTCAGATCTATGAAATAAAGTGCTGTCGGGCAAGGCTAATTTGGATGAGAGACTGTCCGGGTATGCCGAATACTGATGGCAAGCGGAGTGCACTGAGCCCTTGTGAGGCCAATTGTGGAACTACATGATTAAGACGTAGCGGATCTGATCACGAAAACTGATACGGCCAGAAGAGCAGGGTGCTGACCACATGCACCTCCCTACCCGCGTCCAGTGACGCCTATCGATGAGGATGGCCCGGCGGTCGGTCGGTGCCACTGCGGCTTCCGACGCCTGTTTGGATGGAGTAAAAACATAGGGTCCTATTTAGGTTCTGAAAACCTCTAGACTGAATCTGCAGTAGAGACACTACCAGGGAAAGTTATTCCAATTTTAAAGATAACGTATTGTACCTATAAGCAAACAAGGAAATACCAGGTAAGAAATGTAATGTAACAAGACGGGCGTTTTTTTAAAATAAGATTCCTTTGTGAATGAGAGTAAGAATGAAGCGCGATAGGCGCAGTAAGCATGCATCTGCTCCCAGCGCGCGTTTAGACACCATTTGCAGTCGGTGTCATGAGCTGCAGAAGTTTATATATTGTTTAAGAACATTCAGTCACCCGCCGACTGTGGGATATGATCTGTAATTCGATTCTAGAGCGGAAGAAATTTGACAGTAGCTGAAATTCACCGTCAGATTTGGAAAATTTACGGTGATAATGATGTTGCAGACTGTAAAGTTCCAAAGTGGGTGAGAATGTGTAATGACGGGCGAGTTGATGTGCTTTATGAGCCACGCCCTGTGTGACTTTCTTTGATTTCTGAAGATCTGGTTGGTGATGTGAAGAACAAAATTCGGGAGAACCGACAATTAACGATGTATATGTTATCAATTTAATTTCCACAGGTGCCAAGGTCAGTTTTGTACACGATTATTGCGGCGGAGAAACTACATTATAGAAAATTGTGTTGTCCGGGAGTTCCAAGACTGCTTTCTGACGATCGCAATACAGCAATTTGGGCAGTGCGTTATCATTTGTTACTCTTTACAACCAGGAAGGAGTTGAAGTTTTGGAGCACATCGTTACAGGAAATAAGACTTGGGTGTCTCACATGACTCCTAAATCAAAGCAACAGTCATTAGAAAAGCGACATACACCGTTCACCTTACAGTCCAGATCTTGCATCCAGCAGTTTTTACTTGCCGTTATTTAGTGGTGGTGAACGGTTCAATGACGATGAATAAATGAAAACTGAAGTCGTAAACAGGATTTTCTTTGACGTCGAAACCCAAAATCTGTTGAGAGGTATGACAAATGTTTGAACAACAATGGAATAATAATTATAGGAAAATAGTTCCCCAGAATATCTCGTTAACTAATAAAACTGTGCGAAAATAATTTTCCTCAGCTTCAGGAGCTCAGGAATTGGCGTCTGGGGCAATAGGAAGTAAAATTATTTGCCAGCCATTGTTTGAATGAAATGAGATATAGCAGAAATCCCGCTATTCCCCGATATTAAACTTCCGTTCTCCCTTCTTTTAAAAGTCTTGGCGGTTTTCCCAATTGAAGTGTCATGCGTTTGACTAGTCGCCGCTGGGAATTCGATGCGAGGGAGAAAGGGGTTTGAGAGGTGAACGCTGACTCACATCAGCTGTCTACTGTAAAAAATCTGCTGAATAAGTCCACATACGATACGCATATCCACATCTTTTACGACTGCAAAACGATGCGGACCAAAGTACTGAAATAATTCATTTTTTACTTTAAATTTTTGTAGTTCGTGCCCCATCATGGTGTGGGCCACTCGGTCAAACCTAGATTGCCTGTGCGTAAATGCTTCCCTGACTTGAAAGGTGAATATTATTTAGTTATTCATCCTCTCAAGTGTTTTCACTTTAAGGCATCATCAGTGGGCTCTGCAATGATACAGTTATAATACACTTTTGTTTTGATATGTATTATTCGTAGATTATAAAACGTTTCAGCCGCATAGTCTAGGGCGTCCTGTCACAGTTTGCGCCGCTCCTCCCGTCGGAGGTTCGAGTCCTCCCTTGGGCATGGGTGTGTGTGTGTTGTCCTTAGCGTAAGTTAGTTAAGTTAGATTAAGTAGAGGGAGACCAAGAGATGAACACACTAAGCAGATTCAGAAGGATGTAGGTTGCAGTAGGTACTGGGACATGAAGAAACTTGCACAGGATAGGGTAGCATGTAGTGCTGCATCAGGCCAGTCTCAGGACTGAAGACCACAACAACAAGTAGTGTGTAAGTTTAGGGACCGATAACCTCAGCAGTTTGGTCCCTTAAGATCTTACCACAAATTTCCAAAAACTGTTCACTTCTCACTTTTTGTGCAAAGAAGTGGTTGCTTAAAGTTCTTCATGCTTTTAGTCGGTATCGGTGTTTCCTCTCATCTGGTGACATGGAGGTCGCCTCCATGTAAAGGACTGTAAGTAATCACTTATTTACATAAAATGCGAGAAGTCAACTCTTTTATAATAAACGAAAAATCAAAACAAAAGTGTATCATAACTGTGTCATTGTAGATTCCACTGATGATAGCTTAAAGTGAAAAAAGGCAAAACACTTCTGGGAGAGTATAATACAGTGCAGCAGGAGAAGCCGTTTGTTATTTACAAAACAAATATTTCTGTGCTTACGAGGGGCGTTTGAAAAGTCCGTGCAAAGGCGGAGACATGGCACCACCGGCAAGTATCGAGGTCATGTTTAGTTAGTAGCATCTTTGGAATGAACGCACACCAAGTTTCAGCCATATTGGTCTACTTCTTTGTGTTTGGCATTCGTGTGAATCAAGGAAGTCGAGTGATTGTCAAAAAAGGGACGAAAAAGAATTTCGTGTGGTGATTAAACATTACTTTATGAAAGGCAAAACTCCTCAGGTGACCAAACAAGAGCTTAATAAACATTACGGTGACTCTGCACCTTCGATTAGAACAGTTTATAAGTGGTTTCAAAATTTTCGGAGTGGCCATATGGGCACAAGTGATGCTGAACGTTCTGGACGCCCTGTGGAGGTTACCACTCCAGAAATCATTGATAAAATCCATGATATGGTGATGGATGACAGAAGGGTTGAGGTGCGTGAGATTGCTAGTGCTGTGGGCATTTCGAATGAATGGGTACATAATATTTTTCATAAACATTTGGACATAAGAAAGCTATCCGCAAGACGGAATCGTGTGGAGTGTTGTAAGGATGGTTTGCAGCTGTTTAGGAAGAATCCACAGTACTTCAAGCGTAGTTTCGTCACTGTGGATGAAACATGGATACATTACTATACTCCTGAGACCAAACAACAATCTAAACAATGAGTTACCAAGGGAGAATCTGCACCAAAAAAGGCGAAGACCATTCCTTCGGCCGGAAAGGTTGTGGCGACTGTCTTTTGGGATTCGCAAGGGATAATCCTCATCGACTATCTGGAAAAGGGTACATCCGTTACAGGTGCATATTATTCGTCGTTATTAGACCGTTTGAAAACCGAGCTGCAAGGAAAACGCCGCGATTGGACCGCAAAAAAGTCATTTTCCTTCACGACAATGCACCAGCACATACCTCAGCAGTTGTGGTCGCAAAATTAATGGAAATATGATTCCAACTCGTTTCACATCCCCCCCATTCTCCAGACTTGGCTCCCTCGGACTACTATTTGTTCCGCAATTTGAAGACTTGGACAATTCCTATTATCCGGAAGGGATCAAAAATTAGAACAACGTTGGACGAAGTGTATAAATCTAAAAGAGTACTACGTCGAAAAATAAAAAAGATTTACCCCAAAACGTAAGTAGTTTTTATTTTTGCACGGACTTTTCAAATGCCCCTCGTACTGCGGAGAATGGCCACGCAAACAAACTCGCTACCAGCATCTTCTTCACCAAGACTCCATCACCAAACAGTTCACCATACAAGCCAACTTCATCGAATCTGCATCACCCCGTATTTAATTACATCACATTTGTCATGTGTGAATGATTTTTAATGTGACTTTTTACGTTAAAACACCTGTAGCCAGGAGAGAGATTACATCGCTGCTGCCAGTAGCCCTCGCAGGGGGGATTAAATTACAATAAACAAAAAAAATCATTTTTTATTTTTGTTTGAAAATCGAGAATGCTGCAAATTCCACTCGCAATAAATAAAATGTTTTATAGCCGTAAGCGGCAATTACGTGTTTAATTCTTAGTGACTGTTCCCCATCTGATGCTCACTCTTGAAACTATGTGCAATGGGGTACAGATATCATGGATGGAAATCCCCTAGGACTATATCTGTGCCGTACATGATTCCATGTCACGCTTTTAGGTGCTCTTATTGCAACACTTCGGGGCTTCACACTACACTGCATTCCAGAAGTCAGGGATTACGTACAGCTCAGATATTTGAAATTATTTGTTCGTTGTCATGACCGAAATCTACGATGTAAAGTTCATCTCAGTCTCAAGTATCCTACTTGGAATCGCAATGTGTTTCCAACTTTAGTTTATTATTTGTGTTCCCGGTCATGATTTCCCCTACACCGCTAACCCTTGAGCTATCAAATATAAAGGCTTTGGAGGGTCTCTTAAGGTATTCCTGTTCTGGCTATTTACCTCTTTTCGTCAGGCTCCTTTCTGATCTTTTGATACTTCTATAGCATCTCTTTTACACGTATTATCTCTATTTTTCATTATAATAGCAACCAAATCCAGGACGAGGAAGGAAGAGGACTGTCATACACAGATAAATGACTGTATCATGTCCCGTACGTTTTGCCGAAGATAGTTATCCAGCTGTGAAAAGAAGGTCAGTTTGTGACAAGTGATATCAAGCACAATCAAATGATAGCGGATAAGACCCCAAAAAATATGATACAACCTCATTATCTGAAAATAGTCTTCAAAACTGTTAAGGGTTTTATCGCACGGACAGACAAGGTCGTCAGTGTCCTCATTATGCACGTATTTAAGCAGATGACGGAAACGCAAAAAGCAGAGAAAAAAAGAATAACTATACAGTGCGCAAAAAATGCTAAATTAATAAGCAATAATAAAATTAATAGAATCGAATTTGTTTTCTCTATAGATTATTAAACTAGTGAGGAACGAGGTACAGAGCTGCGGATAACTCGAAATAATTTTATACATCTTTTAAGCATTTTGAATGCTTCACAGTAACCCTATATACTGCAATGCGGCTAATTTGTAAACTTATTTTGTGAACGGGAATATGCAAGTGTCTTCACTCTATTGGAAGTTTTCGACCCATGCCAAGTCTCCAAAGTACTGGAGTATGATAACCATCCACCATTGAGCCCTTTGTACTTTTTTTCCGCAATGTGTATGATCTAGCTGGGTAGAATGAAACATTTTAAATGCATTAATAGAATGAAAAAGATTTTAAAACAAGTCTACTTCTACTATCACCTTCCCCCTCTCCCTCCGTCCCAGACCGTCCACTCTTACTCCCCGATTTCACTGTCATGCAAAAGACGGTCACTTCGTTAAAAATACTGATGAGCTCATTTCAGTGTGACGACGAAAGTGGAACGTGCCATTTATGTAAATAATCTGACACCTATATTTCATCAGGATAGTAAAATCGATTCAGGCTAACATGTAAACGCAGTTTATCGTAAAAGAAAGACGAACATTAAACAGTCGATGCCCGTGGCGTCACCTTTGAACCCACGGAATCGAATTCAAATGAAGTGATATCGACACGTGAATCACGCCCGCTTTTTGGACACAATTTAAAATGCACTGTGCCCGGGCGAGATGGATAAATTAACATAGTGTGTTTATAACTCGGTGGGGATGAATGAAAGTGCGGGAGCCGGCCGGGGTGGCCGAGCGGTTCTAGGAGCTACAGTCTGGAACCGCGCGACCGCTACGGTCGCAGGTTCGAATCCTGCCTCGGGCATGGATGTGTGTGATGTCCTTATTAGTTAGGTTTAAGTAGTTCTAAGTTCTAGGTGACTGATGACCTCAGAAGTTAAGTCCCACAGTGCTCAGAGCAATTTGAACCATTTTTTTTTTTAAGTGTGGGAGCATGTTGAGAGACGTCTCCCAGTCGTGCACCGAAAACTGGACGTCACATGGCTTGAGGTCAACTTGATTATAGCGCCAAACCGGGCTGACCCCGCAGCACAGGGCAGTTGAAGGAAAGCGAAAAGACAGTGCGTGTCAGTCAGCCGAGCAGTTATGGTGCACTGTGGTAGCGTTCTTCATTAAAACACGGCCAGGAGACAACGTATGGATGACTCCAGGAGGAGAAGGATCATCGGGAAACTGGGAGAAGGACGAAGTCACGAGAGTGTACCCTGGGAGTTTTATATTGCTCACAACATTGATTCGTATGCATGGAAAGGGCATCGAACCACAGGCACTGCTGACCAGAGAGGAGATGGTCGACCAGGTCAACTACAGCAGCGGATGACCGCTGCACTGTGCAATAGGCAAGATGGGATTCAAGTCACACGGCGGGTGCGATTCCGACCACATTTAACAGGACTGCAAGGCACACAGTCGCACGCTGCGCAGTGGCACGTCAACTACACGGGGGAGGTCTGTTCGCCTGACGACCAGAGCGTTGTTTCCGTTGACAGCCGCACATCGGCGCCACCGTTTGCTATGGTGTCAGGAGCGTAGAAACTGGACCAATGAGGAATGGGGTCGCGTGTTGTTCTCGGATCAGAGTAGTTTCAGTACGAGCAGTGATTCTGGACGTACCCTCATATGCCGAAAGGTGGGAACACGTAATCCACCCAGGAACATCGTCGAACTTGAATCGTTTTGGTGGTGTAGGTGTTTCAGTGTGGGCAGGCATAATGTTGCATTGGCGTACTGACCTCCAAATCGTTGAACAAAGTAACTCACTGGTCTATGTTATTGCGACACTATACTCGTTCTTTATGCGCGTCTTTTCAAAGGTGGTTTCGGCTCTGATTTACTTTTAAGGGGGACAATGCGCGACCGCTTCGGATTACGCGCTTGGAAGATCTCTGGTCTTGAAAGAACGTTCGTATATTCGAGTGCCTTATTTAGAACATGAATTCGTTTTATGGGGATTCCAGGTTCTAACCCTTGTTCGGATACCTGGGTTTAAATTCTCAGTGTTTTCTATAAAACACATCATATGAATGATGGGAAGGTTCCAAGCCGTAACACCATCGTTTTCATTCTCTTCCAATTCCGGTAATGGTATCTCTCTCTCTCTCTCTCTCTCTCTCTCTCTCTCTCTCTCTCTCTCTCTCTCTCTCTCTCTCTGCCTCTCTCTCCCCGTCGTTTCAAGCAAATTGATTTCTTTTAATCTGGCAAGAACAGTTCACGTTTGCTAGTCTTTTCTCAGTGTTTTCAGTGCTTCAGTGATCTCGTGCAATTTTGCTCCCACTGTAAATGTCGTGCGACTAGGGCCTCCCGTCGGGTAGACCGTTCACCGCGTGCCAAGTGTTTCGATTTGACGCCACTTCGGCGACTTGCGCGTCGATGGGGATGAAACGATGATGATTAGGACAACACAACACCCAGTCCCTGAGCGGAGAAAATCTCCGACCCAGCCGGGAATCGAACCCGGGCCCCTGAGGATTGACATTCTGTCGCGCTGACCACGCAGCAACCGGGGGCGGACTTTGCTCCCATTGTAGCAGAGTCACTGTCTTCTTCCTCTGTAATTTTCTTAGTTTTGAAATTCCACAGCTGTTTTCACATCCTTGCTACTCTTAATTCCTGTTGTTTTTGCTTTGTGTACTATTGATCCGAGATCTACCTGATCATTTCATTAAATATTTCAATCTTTTTATACTTAGCCTCGACTAGATGGACATGCCTCTTTGCGCAATAAATATTCTGCTTCCTCCTTTATTCCCCCTTCCTCACCCCTGGCCCTCCATATTAAAGATGAGTAACATGAAGTGGTAGTCTTTTGATTGCAGTAACAGAACACTGTTGCCTCAGGCGATTAAACAACCACAAGCAATGACCACAATAACTGAAATACAGGGTAATTTCTTTCACCGTGCACCTACTATATCGACTGATCGATGAGAGGATACGGAACAAAAAAGGTGTAATGAACTTATGTCAGAAATGCATGGTTTTCATGCTAGAAACCATTTATTAAATCATACATTGTTACGGAGACTGCAGTCTAGTACGCGCTGCCGGCCGAAGTGGCCGTACGGTTAAAGGCGCTGCAGTCTGGAACCGCAAGACCGCTACGGTCGCAGGTTCGAATCCTGCCTCGGGCATGGATGTTTGTGATGTCCTTAGGTTAGTTAGGTTTAACTAGTTCTAAGTTCTAGGGGACTAATGACCTCAGCAGTTGAGTCCCATAGTGCTCAGAGCCAGCCAGTACGCGCTGCCATGCAGCCACAGTTGCAGTATGCATGGTATCCTCCTAGAGGGTAGTACTGTTCCTCATACATCGTGCCCTAGTGTCCTCTTCTGCCATAGTAACTGGTAATGTTGTGTCCGATTCATTTCTCTTGCTGACTCTCTTCGTACTGGATGTGATACAGCGTTGTACACAATGGTTCCGTATTCGAATCTACAGCTTGCCGACATGGTTTTACTTACGGAAAGGCAAATGGCAACGTTCGGCGGGCAACGAAGTTGTATCAGCAGACCTATCCCCTCCAACAGCAACCATAGCATTCAATGTTTGCAACAGTGTTTTGCCGTGTGTCTTGAGACACGGGCGTTTTAGAAAACAGGAAATCATGAAGGACGTACCCGAAATGTAAGGACACCAGCCTTGGAGGAAAATGTCATTAACACTGTGAAACACGACCACTGTGTCAGTACCAGACAGTTGGCACGCCAGTACGGGGTAAGCCAGACAATCGTGCGGAACATTCTCCATCACAAATGATACTACCATTATCACTTATAGCGTGTGTTGGGCTTATAAGCGACAGACTTCCCACATCGGGAGCAGTTTTCTCGCTGGTTTCTTCACCAGGCAACCACAACTCCGGGATCTGTGTCACCCTTCCTATTCACAGATGAGGCCACCTTTACGAGGAGTGCTGTCTTCAACTTTCATAACAGTCATCTGTGGGATAGTATGCAGAACCCTCATGGTATGGTGACAGCGAATCGTCAGCATCTCTGCAGCCGGGAAGTGTGGGCCGGGATAATTGGCGACCGTATTTTGGGACCAGTCTTCCTTTCACGTCGCCTAACAGGCCGCAACTATCGGCGTTTCTTGCCAGTGACTTTGCCTCCCTGCTGGAAGAAGTGCCACTGATATTTCGAAGTGTTATGTGGCTGCTACATGATGGTGCTCCAGCCCACTTAGTGATTAACGTCCGGACGCATCTCAATCGTGTCTTCCCTGGTCAATGGATCGTTGTTGCATGGCCTGCTCGTCCACCGGATCTTAATCTGTGCGATTTCTGGTTATGGAGCCATCTCAGAAGTATCGTGTATGCAGCGTCCATTCCAGATGTGGAGACAATGTAACAGTGTATTCATGCTGCCTTTGACCCTACTCGGATGCAGCTTGGCCGATGTGAACGTGTGAGACAGAAAAAACGCGTACGTACATGCGTTGAGGCACATGGAAACCATTTTCAGCACATAATGTAACTGTGGTTCCATGTTAGAGCGCGTAATAGATCACAGACTCTGTAACAATGTATGATTGAGTACACGGTCTCTGGCATGGAAACCATCATTTCCGGACATAAGTTCATTAGACCTATTTTGTTCCGTTTCCTCTCATCGATCAATCCCTAGAGTTTGTACACGGTGTAAAAATTCACGATGTACAATTGTTAAATTTGTGCAATTTGGAAATCATTCCATAAATTCAAATTATTTCTAATTGTTAACAAGTTCATTATAATGTTTGGCGGATTTCGCAGAGTAATGTACACACATTACAAAAGCTTGTTACAGTTTCAAAAACCACATGAGAAAAAAAGTTTTCAGGTGGCAGTTCAACAGCGGAGTCACGAGAGAAAATTGACACCACAATTATGTTTGACAAGTAAGTATGTGAGAGTATACACTTTCCTTGTTAGGTTGTATGAACGCATTAATCATTTTCAGCTTCTCCTCCAAGCAAATGTATGAGTAAAACACACACACACACACACACACACACACACACACACAGGAGATGATGATCTAATCTGTACCATTTCAGTGACGCCTCACAGCCCAAAATAGGAGCCATGAAATAAATCAAACCGTCTTCGCCTGGCCCACAGTTTTGAACAGTGTGGGGGGGGGGATGAAGTTTATAGAGCCCACTGACAAAAACCAACAGCCAACTATAAGGTCAGTTGTTCTGCTGTCTGATCCTGCAGAAAGATATTCGTTAATAGAACTACGGCATGTCGTGTACAACTGGGTACCGTTGTAATTTCGAAGGAAAGACTTTTGTAAAACGGGGATCGACAGTCTATTACAACAGGGCAATAAATATCTTAACAGTTGGGAAGATCGTAAATCAGATAAGAAAGCTTTCTTTCATAACACCTTTTGGCATCTGACCCGATTTCGTTCCACTGTCCCTGATACATTTGCGGTAAGAGAAAAATTAGAAGATAACGCGATATCAACTAACAGCGTGCAAAATCTTTAAGGTCAAAATGATACAGACGGTAGAGAACCCTAAACTGAGAATTTTGATTAACCTCTTGAAGAACGGCTCCAGAGCCTGTGTAATTTGTTTAAAAGACGTTGTTTCCATTTATTGTAGTTTATTTTTATTATGTGCTGTTGTAATTTCAGCAATGTGCCGTTTTAAGCATAATATTCCTACAGACGACCAACAGCGTAGTTCCGGGTGGATATAATTAAAGTGCAGCTACTCACAGAGGTCTAGTGTGGTCTCTAATTATCGTACGGCAGCGAAACCTGGTAAGGCCAAACAAGTGAAAAGGCATAATGTTGATTTTTATTACTAACTGGCGCCTACACGATTTGTTCAAGATGAGGACCGGAGATGTCGACGAGATACTGCACAGCGCCAGATTTACACCTGGTGGCCAAAATTGGAACTATTTTTTCCACAGTAAATCGGTTCTGCGTTAACGCATTTTGTATAGCTATCAAGCTTCGTTGCCATACGCTGCCACAATGGACCACCTTAAGTTTCGCTGCCACAATGGAACTCCTGAGTAGCTACACTTAAATTACAACGACCTAATATTTATACTTTGTATGTTCGTGGTCTCGCCTGTTTCTTCTTCTGACTCCGTAAAGTGGGAGTAATAGACCACTGTTATCTTATTTTATAATGTGAAATGCTACAAACCGATTGCGCTCGAAAATGGCTTAATGGTACAGTTACTTCCTTGCGAATCCGGTTGCCAACAATCAATCGCTATTCGAAAAAGACAATAAAATTCATAAACATACGTAGTAGTAGTTGAAGGGGAAATGACTTGGCACTTGAAGAAGAAATGGCTTGCACAACCAATCACTCAATCTCATTGTGGCATAGAAAGCAGTGAAGTGTTCAGCCAAGAACGGTCTTTTATTACTTACCCATTGACGTTGAGAACTCTTCATAAGAAAATTAAATTCAAACACAAAAGAAAATCCAATCTTCTTGACAACTGCATCGGACTCGTAGAAGATTATCGGAATGTGTAATAATATAAAGTTTGCCTGCGTCTGGGGGAAGAATTTAATGGCAGCTTGACATTGATGTAAAAGACTATAATATGAATGGCCTCTCTTGCGACAATATTTTTCACTGAACAAAGAGTATTGCAATTTTATATTTACTCGTTCCACATCACAGCGGGAGATAGTAATCATGATCCATATAACACACAAATAACTAACTATAGATACTCGTAAGCTGAAAAGACGTCTTTTAAACAGTGAGTCTTTTGAGATGTTGTTGTTGTGGTCTTCATTCCGAAGATTGGTTTGATGCAACTCTGCATGCCAGTCTACCCTGTGGTTGTTCGTACATCTCTGCATAACTATTGCAACCTACGTCTGTGACTCTGCTTCCTGCAGTCAAGCTTTGGTCTCCATCAACGTTTTTACCGCTCACACTGCATTCCTAAACCAAACTGACGATTCATTTATGCTTCAAGATATGTGTAATCAACCGATCCTTTCTTTTTTACTCAAATTTCGCCATACATTTCTTTTTTTTCGTTTTTTTACCAGTTCAACTGAAAACCACCTAATTAGTTAACGATGTTTCGTCTACACATTCTTCAACATTTTTCTATTGCACCACATTTCAAAATGATCTTTTCTGAACTGCTTTGAAAGACTTCGTAACATTTAAACTGATACTTGAGATAAAATAGTCTCTATTTTATATTATTTCTACTTCGGACAGCATAACTCATCTAATACTAGTGTCTCATTTTCTCATCTGTTTCCCTGAGTTTCGCCTGAATCAGTTCGACTACATTCTATTAACCTTGCATTACGCCGGCCGTTGTAGCCGAGCGGTTCTAGGCGCTTCAGTCTGGAACCGCGAGACCGCTACGGTCCCAGGTTCGAATCCCGCCTCGGGCATGAATGTGTGTGATGTTCTTAGGTTACTTAGCTTTAAGTAGTTCTAAGTTCTAGGGGACTGATGACCTCAGATGTTAAGTCCCATAGTGGGTAGGTAGGTAGTTAGTGTTTAACGTCCCGTCGACAACGAGGTCATTAGAGACGGAGCGCAAGCTCAGGTTAGGGAAGGATTGGGAAGGAAATCAGCCGTGCCCTTTCAAAGGAACCATCCCGGCATTTGCCTGAAACGATTTAGGGAAATCACGGAAAACCTAAATCAGGATGGTTAAGTCCCATAGTGCTCAGGGCCATTTCGAACCTTGTATTACTTTCGTTGACGCGTACGTATGATGTCTTTCCAAGACCGTTCAGTTCAGTTGGTCTTGGAAATCCTTAGCCATCTCTGACAGCATCGCAATGTCGTCAGCAAACATAATTGATTTCGTATCTTCTCCATGAATTTTAATTTCCTTTTCAAATTTCTCCTTGGTGTCCTTCACAGCTTGCTCACTGTACAGACCGGACAACATCACGGATAAGCTGTCTCAATCACTTCTCAGCTATTGCTTTCTTGTCATGTTCCTTGACTTTTAAAACTGGAGCCTGCTTTCTGCACTAGTTGCGAATAACCTTTCGCCCCCTCGTGTTTGACCCCTTTCAGAGAGATAAGGAACCAATAGGAGGAAACGAATGTGTCAGGTAGTCGAGTCTTGATTGGAGAACGAAGTGTATATTTGTAAACTGCTTGTATTTCTGCATCGAACTTCCAAAACAATTTGTAATCGTCTGTGATGTGTCAGCTAAGGTTTTTACGTATGGGGTTACGTTAAGTCGCTGTTGTACGAAACCTCAGTACAAACTGAAGAAGAAGTGCTTCATACAGCCGTAACTGTCTGTCCACTGTACATCGGACATTACAGGCAACTGAGAGAATGTGGCAAAACTACGTGCGCTTTTGCGGTGCACACATTCAGGCTAGTGGTCGTAGATCTGAGTAATTGCTCCGCAATTCAGTTGTCGCTATGAGATGCAAGTTGTCTTACAGCCCTTTTCGACTATTTGATCGTTATCTAAAAGTTACAAAATACTGACAATAATTATTTTTTAAAAAGAACTGGTAGAAGCTGACCTCAAAGAGGTTCAGTTTGGTTTCTGTAGAAATGTAGGAACGCTACGACTTACCTGAAAAGATAGGTTGAAGAACGGCATACCTGTGTTTGTAGCATTTGTAGATTTAGAGAAAGCTTTTGGCAATGTTGACTGCAATACACTCTTTGAAATTCTGATAGCGGAAGCCAGGTAAAGTATAGAGGATAAAAATTTATCTACTACTGGCACAGACTACAGTGCTAAGAGTTGAAAGACATCAATAGCAAGCACTAGTTCAGAATGGAGTGAGCAAGCAGTGAACGAAACAAGGAGAAATCTGGAGGGAGAGTTTAAGTTCAGGGAGAGAGAATAAAAGCTTTGAGGTTTGCTGACGACATAGTAATTCTATCAGAAACGGTAAAAGACTTGAAAGAGCAGTTGAACACAACATATAGTACATTGAAAAAAAAAGGGTTACGCGATGAACATCAACAAAAGTAAAACAAGGGTATCTGAATGTGTTCGAATGAAATCTGGCGATGCCGAGGGAATTAGATTTGGAAATGAAACACTAAAAGTAGTAGGTGGATTTTGCTATTTGGGCAGCAAAATAACTGAGGAGGACCAAACTAGGGGGGTTATAAAATTACAGACTGGCAACAAGCACATAACATTTCAGAAAAAGAGAAATTTGTCTTCAGTTAATATAAATTTGAATGTTGGAAACTATTTTCAGAAGTGTAGTCTTGTACAGACGTGAAACATGGACAACAGGGAATTCAGAACAGAAGAGAAAAGAAGTTTTTGAAACGTGATGCTGCAGAAAAATGATGAAGATTAGTTGGGTATATCGAATAACCGATGTAAGAGCACTGTTTGGAACTGGGGGAAAAAGAAAGCTATAGCACAGTTTGAGTAGAGGAAGGGATCGATTGATAGTGCACGTCCAGAGGAATCATGGAATCTTGAATTTAGAAAGGTAGTTTGGGGGGGTAAAAATAGTAGCGGAAGATCTAGGCGTGAATATAGTACCAGTACTCACATATCCCCTAAAGTCTGTTTAATTTTGACTCCAAATGTTTGAACAACCTCCAAACACAGGAGAATATTGTTACTGGCTGACGGTGAAACTATACCTCAGAGACGTATATATTTGCTCACAACTTTTCCTTTGTGTTTATGTAAGATTTATTACGGATTTAGAATGGTATGCAAGCTACAGACGTCTTTACATACAACGTTCTGCACCATTTTTGGTGAGTTTTAGGCGACTGCGTCCAGGAGGTAACGATAACTAGTTGAGCACGAAGATAAACAAACTTTATAGGCCTGTACATTCACTAACTGTGATAACCAGTAATGTATTGCGTCACGGAAACTTTGTCACAGAGCCTATCTCGAAGATCTGAAACGAAAAAATTAATCTATCCTAATCAGTTTAGCATTTACGTAACCCACGCACTTAAACTTACGTGCTTTTGAGGCTCTGACTGATGAGATAAGCACACGGACAGGAAGTGGTAGTGACAAGCAGACATGAAGCATGCACAGCTGATCTCTTTGTACCTTGACTCTTTGATAGAACTCTTTTATTTTTTACAATGGAAACTGGAAACACTGTTGTTTTAGTTATACTGCGGACCAATTTTTTACCGTCAGGTGACAACTGACTGTCGTCTTCGAAGCATGTTACGCGGAAACAGCAGATACTGCAATACAACTGGTCCGTCTGTTGATATCTGATTTTTTTGTGGGACTCGACAATACAGTTTCCGTGTCTTTACTAATACACTAAATATTCCTGAGGGGGGATAACAGGAACTATAGTGTCACACCACCACATAAAATAAAAGCAATCTCTGGCAATGCAACAGAACGCTCAGCATACGTATGTGATGGATGCGAAATGTCAGAGTAAACGAGAAGAGAAAGCAGGAGACGAGAGACAGAGAGAGAGAGAGAGAGAGAGAGAGAGAGAGAGAGAGAGAGAGACGCAACAACACAATTGGAAAAGAATGCCAACGATGCTGTCATGACCTGGAACCATCCTCTCATCAATTGTTGTTGTTGCGGTCTTCAGTCCAGAGACTGGTTTAATGCAGCTCTCCATACTACTCTATCCTGTGCAAGCTTCTTCATCTCCCAGTACCTACTGTAAACTACATCCTTCTGAATCTGTTTAGTGTATTCGTCTCTTGGTCTCCCTCTACGATTTTTACCCTCCACGCTGCCCTCCAATACAAAACTGGTGATCCCTTGATGCCTCAGAATATGCCATACCAACCTATCCTTTCTTCTAGTCAAGTTGTGCCACAAATTTCTCTTCTCTCCAATTCTATTCAATACCTCCTCATTAGCTCATTAGTTATGTGATCCATATGAAGTGTTCCCCCCCCCCCCCCCTCATGAACCATGGACCTTGCCGTTGGTGGGGAGGCTTGCGTGCCTCAGCGATACAGATGGCCGTAGCGTAGGTGCAACCACAACGGAGGGGTATCTGTTGAGAGGCCAGACAAACATGTGGTTCCTGAAGAGGGGCAGCAGCCTTTTCAGTAGTTTCAGGGGCAACAGTCTGGATGATTGACTGATCTGGCCTTGTAACAATAACCAAAACGGCCTTGCTGTGCTGGTACTGCGAACGGCTGAAAGCAAGGGGAAACTACAGCCGTAATTTTTCCCGAGGGCATGCAGCTTTACTGTATAGTTAAATGATGATGGCGTCCTCTTGGGTAAAATATTCCGGAGGTAAAACAGTCCCCCATTCGGATCTCCGGGCGGGGACTACTCAAGAGGACGTCGTTATCAGGAAAAGAAAACTGGCGTTCTAGGGATCGGAGCGTGGAATGTCAGATCCCTTAATCGGGCAGGTAGGATAGAAAATTTAAAAAGGGAATTGGATAGGTTAAAGTTAGATATGGTAGGAATTAGTGAAGTTCGGTGGCAGGAGGAACAAGACTTTTGGACAGGCGAATACAGGGTTATAAATACAAAATCAAATAGGGGTAATGCAGGAGTCGGTTTAATAATGAATAAAAAAAAATAGGAGTGCGGGTAAGCTACTACACACAGCATATTGAACGCATTACTGTGGCCAAGATAGACACGAAGCCCACGCCTACCACAGTAGTACAAGTTTATATGCCAATTAGCTCTGCAGATGATGAAGAAATTGATGAAATGTATGATGAGATAAAAGAAATTATTCAGGTAGTGAAAGGAGACGAAAATTTAATAGTCATGTGTGACTGGAATTCGAGAATAGGAAAATGGAGAGAAGGAAACATAGTAGGTGAATATGGATTGCGGGAAAGAAATGAAAGAGGAAGCCGCCTGGTAGAATTTTGCACAGAACATAACTTAATCAAGGTTAATCACTTGGTTCAAGAATCATAAAAGAAGGTTGTATACAGGGAAGAATCCTGGAGATACTAGAAGGTATCAGATAGATTATATAATGGTAAGACAGAGATTCAGGAACCAGGTTTTAAATTGTAAGACATTTCCAGGGGCAGATGTGGACTCTGACCACAATCTATTGGTTATGAACTGTAGATTGAAACTGAAGAAACTGCAAAAAGGTGAGAATTTAAGGAGATGGGACCTGGATAAACTGACTAAACCAGAGGTTGTATAGAGTTTCAGGGAGAGCATAAGGGAACAACTGACAGGAATGGGGGAAAGAAATACAGTAGGAGAAGAATGGATAACTCTGAGGGATGAAGTAGTGAAGGCAGCAGAGGATCAAGTAGGTAAAAAGACGAGGGCTAGTAGAAATCCTTGGGTAACAGAAGAAATATTGAATTTAATTGATGAAAGGGGAAAATATAAAAATGCAGTAAATGAAGCTGGCAAAAAGGAATACAAACGTCTCGAAAATGAGATCGACAGGAAGTGCAAAATGGATAAGCAGGGATGACTAGAGGGCAAATGTAAGGATGTAGAAGCATATATCACTAGGGGTAAGATAGATACCGCCTACAGGAAAATTAAAGAGACCTTTGGAGATAAGAGAATGACTTGTATGAATATCAAGAGCTCAGATGGAAACCCAGTTCTAAGCAAAGAAGGGAAGGCAGAAAGGTGGAAGGAGTATATAGAGGGTCTATACAAGGGCGATGTACTTGAGGACAATATTATCGAAATGGAAGAGGATGTAGATGAAGATGAAATGGGAGATACGATACTGCGTGAAGAGTTTGACAGAGCACTGAAAGACCTGAGTCAAAACAAGGTCCCCGGAGTAGACAATATTCCATTGGAACTACTGACGGCCTTGGGAGAGCCAGTCCTGACAAAACTCTACCATCTGGTGAGCAAGGTGTATGAAACAGGTGAAATACCCTCAGACTTCAAGAAGAATATAATAATTCCAATCCCAAAGAAAGCAGGTGTTGACAGATGTGAAAATTACCGAACTATCAGTTTAATAAGTCACAGCTGCAAAATACTAACGCGAATTCTTTACAGACGAATGGAAAAACTAGTATAAGCCGTCCTCGGGGAAGATCAGGTTGGATTCCTTAGAAATGTTGGAACACGTAAGGCAATACTGACCCTAAGACTTATCTTAGAAGAACGATTAAGGAAAGGCAAACCTACGTTTCTAGCATTTGTAGACTTAGAGAAAGTTTTTGACAATGTTGATTGGAATACTGGGGTAAAATACAGGGAGCGAAAGGCTATTTAGAATTTTTTACAGAAACCAGATGGCAGTTATAAGAGTCGAGGGGCATGAAAGGGAAGCAGTGGTTGGGAAGGGAGTGAGACAGGTTTGTAGCCTGTCCCCGATGTTATTCAATCTGTATATTGAGCAAGCAGCAAAGGAAACAAAAGAAAAATTTGGAGTAGGAATTAAAATTCATGGAGAAGAAATAAAAACTTTGAAGTTCGCCGATGACATTGTAATTCTGTCAGAGATAGCAAAGGACTTGGAAGAGCAGTTGAACGGAATGGACAGTGTCTTGAAAGGAGGATATAAGATGAACATCAACAAAATCAAAACGAGGATAATGGAATGTAGTCGTATTAAGTCGGGTGATGCTGAGGGAATTAGATTAGGAAATGAGACACTTAAAGTAGTAAAGGAGTTTTGCTATTTGGGGAGCAAAATAACTGATGATGGTCGAAGTAGAGAGGATATAAAATGTAGACTAGCAATGGCAAGGAAAGCGTTTCTGAAGAAGAGAAATTTGTTAACATCGAGTATAGATTTAAGTGTCAGGAAGTCGTTTCTGAAAGTATTTGTGTGGAGTGTAGCCATGTATGGAAGTGAAAGATGGACGATAAATAGTTTGGACAAGAAGAGAATAGAAGCTTTCGAAATGTGGTGCTACAGAAGAATGCTGAAGATTAGATGGGTAGATCACATAACTAATGATGAGGTATTGAATAGAATTGGGGAGAAGAGAAGTTTGTGGCACAACTTGACAAGAAGAAGGGACCGGTTGGTAGGACATGTTCTGAGGCCTCAGGGGTTCACAAATTTAGCATTGGAGGACAGCGTGGAGGGTAAAAATCGTAGAGGGAGACCAAGAGATGAATACACTAAGCAGATTCAGAAGGATGTAGGTTGCAGTAAGTACTGGGAGACGAAGAAACTTGCACAGGATAGAGTAGCATGGAGAGCTGCATCAAACCAGTCTCAGAGTCTCAGGACTGCAACCACAACAACAACAACAACAACAACAATGAAGTGTTTTATGGGAAACAGAGAGAATTTAATTCACAGAATTTGAACCTATATCCTTCAGAAAACGAATCTGATTTCTTAAGCACGGCGTTTGGATGTATGACGGATTGCTGATGCTGAAGAAGTCTCTTCGAGCTAGGATAAAACTTGCTATTAGTACAGTTCCATTTATTATTATCTTTTCGACTAATGTATTCATAATTTAATGTTACACATCTGAAAAACTGAAGTTCCGTTGATGTCAAGGTCACTAGTGACGGAAGAATCGTTTGAGATGAAGTGATAACTGCTTCTACTTGTTGTGCGTTAATTACATTTAAATAAGAGGGTGGTTTGATAAGTCTGGTAAGAAAACAAGAAAAAGTGTATGTTTCGTAAAAAACTCACCTTACTTCTAGACATAGTCACATTTGAGGAATATACACTTGGTCCAATAATCCTCGAGCTTTTTCATCCGATCGGAAAAATAGGTTTTTTCATACTCTGCAAAATACTCGTCAATTGCAGCTGTCACATCCTCATTTGATGAAAACTTTTTCCCAGTAAGCCAAACTTTCGAGTCAGGAGTCATGAAGAAGTGACTTGGGGCTGAGTCTGGTGCTGAGGTGGACAACTAACCAATTGTATGTCCAATTCATGCACTTCCGCCATTGTTATCGCTGGTGTGTGGGATGGTACATTATCCTGGTGAAAGAGCACATTTTTGCGTGACAGCTTTGGTCTTTTTTCAGTCAACGCAAGCCTCAAACGATCCAACAATGAAGCTTAGGAGAGTCTATTTCTGGTTACGCCTTTTTCCAGGTAATCTACGAGGCCATCACCTTAGCAGCTGACAAAATGTTCTTTGCGTTCTTCGGTGCACTTTCACTAGCCTTTGCCCATTGTTTTGACTGGTATTTGACTGAGCAGTACCTGTACATACAGTGTATAACATCGTATTATAGTGAGCTTCTCAAATGCAGCAGGCTAAGAAACAGCGCCGAGAATGTCATTTCATTGACAAAAGGTTACAAGAATCAGACTTCTCGGGGTGGCTATCGAAACAATATGAATGTACAGGATACTGTAAAACATGCTGTGTTAAGTTTTACAGTGAAATACGACTCAGTGAAAGCGGTAAAGCATCATGACAGTATCAAGACTCATATTGATAAGGTCATCATCATCAGTTATCTGCTATATTAGCAGGTCCTTTGCCTCTCCGTTTTCTGCGATCCATTGCTTCCTTCTTAAGGCTGCTGTATGTTGTACCGTCCATCATGTCATCCAGTATCTGATTGATAAGGTACTCCACTGTTGAACGATATTTCGTGCCAGTGGGATCTAGTCAGGAAGATATCAGTAACAGAACTAATATTAACATATGGAGTGAAATATCATCACGGTTACCTTTCACAATATTGTGCAAATGCTCCCCTTCCTCACTTTTCGTTTCAAGATTCGAAACTATCATCCAAAATTCACAGTGGTCGGACTAAAGCTGAAGCTATACATAGTAGAGAATGTATTGGCTCCACATTCTCTGCAACAAATTCTAGAAAAAGTTGTTACAACTCCATTCTTGACTGCGTGTGAGGCTGCAAATAATGGAAATATGAAATTATTTGCAGTTGCTGCTCCGGTCTCGTGAACTGACACACGGACGGTAGAGCGGTGTGCTGATCACATCCCCCTTCATATCCGCATCCAGTGATGCCTGTCGACTGAGGATTACATGGCGGCCCGTCGGTGCCGTTGTGCCTTCGTGGCCTGTTGGGGCGGAGTTTAGTTTTTTTAATCCGGCACGTCGACCAAGAAATGGGACCGAGTTCATCTGTTACATATTTTGACGAAGACGCTGACGAAACGTCAACTTCTATAGCCAATAAGCTTAAAGAGAGCATCATTAAGACCGGTCTTTCAGGATCGCAACTAGTTGCTTATGGTGCGGGCAACTATTCCAATTACTAGAAAAACCAATTTTCGTGGAGTTGAAAGAAACGCTTGAAGCACCACATCTTACTACAGGAAACTGTCACAATACTGCACAATACTGCGAAACATGGACTAAAACTACCGTCATACGATGCTGAACCGTTAGTGGTTAAGGTATTTAATGAGTTTTCTTCAATCGCGAGGAAGACGAGTGAACCGAAGAACTTTTATGAGTTCCTGCAGTCAGAGAACTCCACACTATTCTGGTATGTTTCTACCCGTTTTTGACACTTTTTTCTGCTGAGATTACTCCAGAACTGGTTATTGTTGAAGTCCTATTTTCCAAGCCGCTATGAAGACAATACGGTCAAAGTTATTTGGACCTTCGTAGCCCATGAAACCGACAGTGAAGTGGACGATGAAGTAACACTCCCAGATTTTACATTTATTTTGTCCACAATGTTATGCATTTATTGAATACAACCATAAAACACCTGGAAAGTGATTACATGCAGATAACTGATATATATTGTGTATTCATGAAGTTGCGTACGTAAATTATTGATAGACAAAGAAATAATTTCTTCGGATTCAAGGTATTGCAAGAGCTGCAAAAGTGTCCGCAATATGAAGAAGCAAAATTTGTCGGAGCAGCTCAGCAAGCCTATAATAGGACTCTGGAATATCAAGTAAAATGTTTTGACTTCGTGAAGAATCCATTTTCAAGCTTGATTCTCAGTTAAATCTTGAAGAGTCTGGACTGAATAACGTCTTGCCATTCATTAAGGACCTACCTGACTCAAACATTTCAAACAAATGGGTGACATCTTTTAAGATATACAAAGCACATAATTTGCTGAAAGATGTTCGACGTGTGCTACCAGGGCCACCGTTCAGTACGTTTATAGAGCGGGTTTTCAGTGTGATACTAAATATCTGGAGCAAAGAAAGAAACAGACAAAGTGGAAATGGTGAGGGCTGAACTATTTGTGAAATTTAACTACCGTATGAAATGTGCTGAATTTATTAACTTGTCTAATCCGACAACGGGAAAGAAATTGCTGCAAAATATAACTAGCAAAGAAACTAGAGGCTCGCAGAAATGGCTGGATTCGCAGTATTAACAGTGGGTATCGTGTTAAATAAATGCATGTATTGTGTAAAGTATTGTGAATAATAATAATAATAATAATAATACATTTGTCGCCTGTCCGGTTTTCGCTCCAGTGAAAGTTGGCAGCCCTAGTGCTGGGGCATGTGTCGAGAAAACAGCTAGGTCCGTTATAAGGGAACACTTGTAGCAATTGCCTGAAGGCATTGAACCTGCGGCATGTCTAAACGTGGATGTGAACTCCGTGACTCTCGGATAGGGGTTCAGTTGTCATCGTTGCCTCTTGCAGAGAAGACTTTTGTTTACTGCATCTAGCCGGTCTTGCAGGTAGCTTTGGTGCGTGTTGCTGTCCTAAGTCTCTTACTTCATAAGAGTTCTCTTTGAAGGTGTTTATGACTTAAGTATTTATTGACGTGTTTTGTTGTGCTTCTAACCCTAGGAATTTTGAAGTGCTCTGTTGATCAGAGTAGTATTTAAGACGTCATACCACGCTAATACAAACGAGTACGCGCATTTGGGATAAGCAGTTGTCTATTTACACTTATTTTCCGGGAGAATAAGGGGAGAGGGAATATTTTAAAGTGATTTCACCCTCAGGAATACGTCTTGAAGCCAGTGACTATACGACTGTAGTCTGGAACATCTGAAAGAGTGAGTCAATCCATGACGCGACGGTTGAATCGATAAATTGCACCTCATTGTGGTGTTTCTAACATATTTTGCAATACTGCAGACATTAATAACATGTAACATACAATGAACCACTACTCACTGATTTATTGCGGACTCAGCGACCGCCAGCCGGTGTGGCAGAGCGGTTCCAGGCGCTTCAGACTGGAACCGCGCGACCGCTACGGTCGCAGGTTCGAATCCTGCCTCGGGCATGGATGTGTGTGAAGCCCTTAGGTTAGTTAGGTTTACGTAGTTCTAAGTTCTAGGGGACTGATGACCTCAGATGTTAAGTCCCATAGTGCTCAGAGCCATTTGAACCATTTGAACTCAGCGACCAGTTGCGGATATTTGTTGATACGAGCTTTTTATGCCAGGAATCACCTCCTGTAGCTTACCCCTATTCTTACTGGCAACTTGATAGGGGCCCCTGTATGCAACCTGTCTGTGTACAAGACACACTGTGCCTGCACCTGGAGTTATGGTCTGTGGTGTGATTTCGTATGACAGCAGGAGCGTTTCGTGGTTATCCCACGTTAGTTAAATGTACTCTCAAAACTTTCGTTACGTGGCATTAATTATTTTTGTACACTACTGGCAATTGAAATTGTTACACCAAGAAGAAATGCAGATGATAAACAGGTATTCATTGGACAAATATATTATACTAGAACTGACATGTGGTTACATTTTCATGCAATTTGGGTGCATAGATCCTGAGAAATCAGTACTCAGAACAACCACCTCTGGCCGTAATAACGGCCTTCATACGCCTGGGCATTGAGTCAAACAGATCTTGGATGGCGTGTACAGGTACAACTGCCCATGCAGCTTCAACACGATACCAAAGTTCATCAAGAGTAGTGAGTTGCGTATTGTGACGAGCCAGTTGCTCGGCCACCATTGACCAGACGTTTTCAATTGGTGAGAGATCTGGAGAATGTGCTGGCCAGGGCGGCAGTCGAACATTTACTGCATCCAGAAAGGCCCGTACAGGGCCTGCAACATGCGGTCGTGCATTATCCTAGTGAAATGTGGGTTTTCACAGGGATCGAATTAAGGGTAGAGCCACGGGTCGTAACACATCTGAAATGTAACGTCCACTGTTCAAAGTGCCATCAATACGAACAAGAGGTGACCGAGACGTGTAACCAATGGTACCCCATACCATCACGCCGGGTGATACGCCACTATGGCGATGACGAATACTCGCTTGCAATGTGCGTTCACCGCGAGTCGCCAAACACGGTTGCGACCATCATGATGCTGTAAACAGAAACTGGATTCATACGAAAAAATGACGTTTTGCCATTCGTGCACCCAGGTTCGTCGTTGAGTACACCATCGCAGGCACTCCCGTCTGTGATGTAGCGTCAAGGGTAACCGCAGCCATGGTCTCCGAGCCGATAGACCATGCTGCTGCAAACGTCGTCCAACTGTTCGTGCAGATGGTTGTTGTTTTGCAAACGTCCCCATCTGTTGACTCAGGGATCGAGACGTGGCTGTGCGATCCGTTACAGCCATGCGGATAAGATGCCTGTCATTTCGACTGCTAGTGATACGAGGCCGTTGGTGGGATCCAGCACGGCGTTCCGTATTACCCTCCTGAACCCACCGATTCCATATTCTGCTAACAGTCATTGGATCTCGACCAACGCGAGCAGCAATGTCGCGATACGATAAACCACAATCGCGATAGGCTACAATCCGACCTTTATCAAATTCGGAAACGTGATGGTACGCATTTCTCCTCCTTACACGAGGCATCACAACAACGTTTCACCAGGCAACGCCAGTCAACTGCTGTTTGTGTATGAGAAATCGGTTGGAAACTTTCCTCTGTGAGCACGTTGTAGGTGTCGCCAGCGGCGCCAACCTTGTGTGAATGTTCTGAAAAAAAAAATGGTTCAAATGGCTCTGAGCACTATGGGACTTAACATCTATGGTCATCAGTCCCATTGAACTCAGAACTACTTAAACCTTACTAACCTAAGGACATCACACAACACCCAGGCATCACGAGGCAGAGAAAATCCTTGACCCCGCCGGGAATCGAACCCGGGAACCCGGGCGCGGGAAGCGAGAACGCTACCGCACGACCACGAGCTGCGGCCGAATGTTCTGAAAAGCTAATCATTTGCATATCACAGCATCCTCTTCCTGCCGGTTAAATTTCGCGTCTGTAGCACGTCATCTTCGTGGTGTAGCAATTTTAATGGCCAGTAGTGTAGTTTCAATTTGTTCTGTCAGTGTATATATGCTATGTTTACTGTTGACACGTTCCTCACTGAAAGGTTTTATGTGAGTATGGTCTATGGAACAAGTAACAAACCTAACTGACTAAAAATCTTCCTGAGTCATACTTCCGAGTGAAAGCGAATACAACGGCGGAGAGTTCTAGGGGGACACGTAGTGCTCTAGAAACGCTGCCAGTGCGCCGGGAAGTCCGTGATGAAGCGGCAGTCCACAATAAGCGGCACACCTTGCGTCCCAAAAATAAGGCGCCTCCCGGTCAGTGGTGCGGTCCGGATATAGTGTCACCTCGGCTCGGCTCAGCGGGCGCCCCGTAGAGAAGGCCGACAGGCCGCCCACAGGCGCTGATTCAGGGCCGAGGACGGCCACCGGCCAATGGCAGAGCCGGCTCTTCCCGCCAAACCGTCTCCGTCTGGGCCGCCTTCCAACAGTCCGGGTTCCGCATTAACCGCCAAATGCAACTGTCCAGCTGTTGCCGTACTAGACACTGGCTGTGGCAATGGAGGAGAACAAGAGCACAATGACGCTAGAGCGATAGACGGTTATCACCCACCTACGTGATAATGGGATATTTGGTCAGTCATAGTCTGGATTTCAAAAGGGCTGCCCTAATACAGACAGCTGTTTCCGCCTGATAAAATTTTTACATCGTAATATATCACCAGTTGGGGTTTTCGGTGACTTAACAAATGTATTTGATAATGATAATAATAATATACTTTTAGAAAACTTTAGTTTTTACATGGATCACCACCTGCCTGGTTCCCTCCTATTTAAGAAACAGGATGCAGAAAACTACACTAGGTTGCCTAAATAAATCAAGCAAGGAACCAATATCGTCTTCATAAAGAGAAATCAGAATTGAAGTACCGGGGTTATACCATGGTTCCAATATTGTTCTTGCTCTACGTTAATAACCTACCATTTTATTTGAATCGAGAAATAAAATTATTCCTTTTTGCGAAGGATACAATTTCCATTGGCTAATCGGTCCAAGAAGCCCGCAGAAGATAAATGGTTCAAATGGCTCTGAGCACTATGGGACTTCACATCTGAGGTCATCAGTCCCCTAGAACTTAGAACTAATTAAACCTAACTAACCTAAGGTCATCACACACATCCATGCCCGAGGCAGGCTGCTAAACTTTTCAGTTCAGCTGCTTTTCCCATAAGAATATTTGCCAACTTTGGGACTTAGAAATCAGTAAGCTAACGTACGATAATTTTGCTTATTTTCACTGTGATTTCCCTCAGGACAATATTCTAAGGTTAACACCTCTCTTAGGCAAAAAGTATTCATTGCACAAACAAAAGAAACTAGAATTTTGTGACGAATTCATATACGTACATCTTGCAGGCATCTCTTTAAACAATAAGGAGTATTAGCCACAGTCTCGGGAAATTTCTTGTCAATAGTCCACTGCAGCCTGAGAGTAGCAGAGATAATCACCAACACAATTCTAGAAGCAAAAACGATCTGCACTTCTGTCTAGCTAATCTACCTTCCGCACAGGAAGAAATGCCATACTCACCTGCAAAAATGCTTGATAAACTGTCCATTGAAATAAAATGTCTGACACGGCCTAAGACTTTTCAAATGTCGAATAAAGTTGTTCCTACGTAAAAACTCATTCTGTATCACAAAGAATGTCTTGAACTTATTGGTTAATTAAAAACCTGTAAATGGCCTTTCCACACCAGAACCTTTATTCTGATTATGAAATAAAGAACATGGAACAAACTAACATGGAAGAGGAATGGCAAATAAAAACTTCAAGCGAGAGCTACTACGTAAGGATGGTCTGAAAAATTCTCTGCGTGACAGTGAGAATGAGAGTTTGTGTTTTGAAAATCTTCTATTTTCCAACATAGTCTCCTTTATCATCGATGTTCCAGTGTCACACATTCCAGGCGACGATGTCAATCAACATCTGCTGCATTGTCAAATCGGGCATGTGCTCCGTGTTATTCAGTGTACAAGAAAGAGACAACCTGAACACTACATCTCCATTCCACTACCACAATTTCCAATTTGTTACCTCGCCTAATGCAGTGAACATCTTCGACACGAAAACTGGATGATTTTCGTCCGCTGAATTTTATATCATGTGTGGTAAATCGGCATGATGAGTGGTGATTTCCCAAGTCCCGTTAATGTCAGTGTGCGTAGGTCGCATGTCGCGTTACAATGAGGCATATCGTAGCAGTGATGGCTCAAATGGCTCTGAGCACTATGGGACTTAACATCTGAGGTCATCAGTCCCCTACAACTTAGAACTACTTAAACTCAACTAACCTAAGGACATCACACAACACCTAGTCATCACGAGGCAGAGAAAATCCCTGACCCCGCCGGGAAAATGAAATTGTACCTCGTCGCTAAAGAACATAATGGTATGACGAGGCAGGTTCTTGATCAAGGCTTCAATGGATATTTTCATCAAACAGAATCGTATGCATTAAATACGTGTGTGCACCGCAGCCAGCTTACGTCGATGAAATTTTAAGTCTTCGTGAAGGATTCGTCTCACTCTGTGATCATAAATTGGACGAGTAGCTGCATGTTTGCGAACAGATCGCTTTAGGGAATTCAAAATCGCCAGCCTTAGTTTTTCGTCGTTTTCTTCTGTCCTGGTGGTTCCTGAAGGTTCTGGTTTCTTTTTCTGACACTGACCGTATCCATAAATGTGTCCACCTATACAACAATCGATTTCCGATCAGGAAAACGACCTAAAGGCGCAATATTAAACGGTTCCCTTAATGTACGCTGGGCTGCGAAGACCGAACAGCCAATGGAAAAGTCGTCGTTACTGGTTACTCGCTCTCCTCTCCCGTCCACGGCTACTAAACTAACCTTAGAAAAAAGTTAGGTTCCATCCTTTCGAATGCGCTCAACCCCATATGAGTACCGGCCGCTATGTGGCGCAAGGTTCAAATAAGAAAGTTCCCGCACCACACCCTTTACTTCACAGTGTTGAACATGAGAATTAATCTGCAAACAGTGCTAATACTTTCGTGTACTGCTTCGCATCTAAAACAGGAATAGCCATGGGATAAGTAGGAGAATGGGCGCATGCATTGCAGTCTTTTTCCAGACTGCAGTGACGGAACGGTGGGGTCAGCAGGGCCTTCAGAGAGGAGTGGGGTTACACGAGAGGCCACGGCTCGTGGCTGAGTCGCCTGGATAGCTGGAGCGACAGAGCGACACTTGATGAGTCTGCGCTGAGAACCGCAAGGCTGTTCTGCAAGGCTCCGGCCGAGATGGCGGAAACGCGACCTGCGACCACGGGCAATCCACCTGCCTACGCAAGGCTGCTCCTTCTATCTACACTTCTTACGAACTCAGATCCGACGTTCAGACGGCTCAGCTTCGTATCGCAAGTATGTCTTCATTTTTCTGGCCCACTAGAAACTCGACAAGGAAAATAAATTGTTCAAATGACTCTGAGCACTATGGGAGTTAACATCTGAGGTTATCAGTCCCCTAGAACTTAGAACTACTTAAACCTAACTAACCTAAGGACATCACACACATCCATGCCCGAGGCAGGATTCGAACCTGCGACGTAGCGGTCGCGCGGTTCCAGACTGAAGCGCCTAGAACCGCTCGGCCACACCGGCCGGCCGTAGCAGTGATGGAACAGGGAGCTAAAACATTTGGATTTAAAAGGAACTTGTATTTATAACAGACAACTTAAACGTATGTTACGCCTCTCTTTGTCTCCAATAGTGCTTCCAGGTTAAAAATAGCTCTACAACTACTTAAAATATACATATTTAACCACACACGCAACTCAGCAACACTCGTACACTCATCAATGTAGTCCAACACCTACATACCATCATCATCCATCCATCCATCCATCATTACAGCCTTTTTCCACGTCATGTGGGACGTCTTAGCCCTATTAAAATATCTTATCACTGTCAGCGCTTAAACACAGCATTTTCCAAAATTGTTTAACAGTATTTCAGCGTCCGTGAAGACCGTGATCAGTTGGTTTAATTCGAAAGCTTTTTATCAAGGAGAAATAAATATTTGAGAAAATTTAAAGATCACGTGTTTCATCCACAAACTAACGGAAATGTGTCATGACGGCTGCATCGATAAATTAATACGTATAATTCTCATTACATAAAATTCAATGGTGCTCTATCGAACTTGCTTGCTTTTTGCCGTCCTCTTTACAGGTGGAACACATTGCTGTACAATGAGGTTAATAGCGTCAATAATGGTTACAAAATGGACAGGAGCAGTTACGCATCCGGCTTTTGTGTAGAAAACGGCATTCCATAAAATACCGCCACACTCGCTACTGAAGGTAATGGTGCGGTTTAAGATAGTCTAGATCTCTGCACCCTCAGCTTTGTGGAATGAGGTTTTAAACGAGCAAATGAAAGGTAACGTACCTTGTAGTTGCAGGTGAGGTACGAGGCTAATGGTACGCCTCTTGTAGATGAGGTCGTACTGTCTTTCCGAGATAAGAGTCGCTAATTTTCTACGAGTAACCGACCGAATTAGGAGACTAGGGAACACAGAATAAAGTGTTTTGAACGCAAAATTAAGATTTCGGTCAGATATGGACGTGTCGACAGCTTTCACAAAGTGGGTATGAGGAGCTTATTTCCTGTTGTACGAGAGGGGGGAACGCAGTAATGCGTTGTATAGCACACTCACCTAATAAAATTTCCTCTTCTCTTTCTTTCTCCCATCTTCACCTCTTTCTCATCTTCTCCCTCCCTCCCCCCCCCCCCCAACTCACTCCCCCTACTTCTGTTTCTGTCTCCTTGTCTATCTCCTCGACACCTTTTTCGCACCTCCTGTTGACACTATTGCGTTTTTCATACTCCCCGCTCTCTTCCAGGCCAATGTGAGATAACTTGCCAGATAAAAAAAATAAAAAGTTTTTCGCATAAATAGGCGGAATAACCCGTTATTAAACTTGCTCCTTTCCTTTCCTATTTTATGCTCGCGTGTTATGGCATTTCTAGAGACCGAGAGGTCTCCGCCGTAAGAATCAACTTGGATTCCGCTAACAATGACCTAGCACGCTTTGTTCGTCCACAGGACCCATGAAGCAGTAGATACCATCGTGCAGATTGACGCTGCGTTTCTGTACCTTCAGAAGGCGTTCGGTACACCCACGCGCTGCCGTCTAATGATCGAAATACGCAACATCAGACCAGATTTGTGATTGGACTGAAGAGTCCTTAGCAAAAATAGTACAGTGTGTAAATCTCAACGGTAAGAAATTCCTAGACGCACATGTACTCCGAGGGCGTGCCGCAGAGCATAACATCGGAAGTCCCAAGAAGCTTTTCGTGGAGAAGTCTCAACACTAGCAAACTGTAGTGAAATGCAGAAAGACCTGCAGATATAGGAACTGGTGGTTGATCCACAATACAAATAAGTGGAGCGTTATGCACGTACGTGGACAGAAGACCTATTACTGTATGATCATACAGTTGCTGAACAATCATTGCAAGCAGTTATTTCCATTAAAAGTCTGGAAGTAAGACTACCGAGTTAAACAGGACGACCACATAAATCTAATCGCAGGTAATCTGTTGCCAGACTGAGATTCATTGAAAGAACCGTCAGGTAGTGTAATCTACCCACGAACGAGGTAGCTTACGAAACACTCTTCAGACCAATATTTGAATATTGCTCGCCAGACTGGGATCCGTTTCAGACAGGATTAATAGAGGAATTAGAGAAGATCCAAAATAGAGCAGCGTGTTTCTTTGTAAGTTCATTCAGCAAACGTGAAAGTATCAGGGAGATGCTCATCCAACAGTGTAGTCGCTATAAGAGAGGCCAGTGTGCATCATAGTGCTTTATTGTCATAATTCTGAAAAGGTACGATCCTAGAACAGTCAATGAGTATACTGCTTACTCCTACGTTCGTCTCGCGAAAGGACCGTGAAGGTAAAATTTCGAGATTCGATCTCAGACGGAGGCTTAACAATAAATATAATCGCTCTTTTCGCGAACCATTGGCGAGTGAGGTACAAAGCACTCTCCGCCACACAGCACAACGAGATTACGCGAGTGTCGATCAGTCACTGGAATCAGTCATATATACGTACAGAGCAAGCACTCTCCGCCACACAGCACAACGAGATTACGCGAGTGTCGATCAGTCACTGGAATCAGTCATATATACGTACAGAGCGATTTAATATGGAACGACCCCAAAAACCAATTGCAGGCGCACCATTCCTGACTGCAACGGGAAAGAGACCGTCACACACCGCGATAGCATACTGGGTGCAGATGTAGTGTAACCAAAGAGCACATAGAACCTTGTGTAACAAATAACAACGCTTACAAAATTCACAGTTACCTCTTTTTTCCTGTCAATCTGAAGGCTGTCAGATTTTTACCAGTCGTCTTATTTGTGACTGACCCTACTTTCCTTCGAACATCTGTAAGACGGAAGATAATCACACAGTAATCACTGCCATAATCGATGTCATGTGTTATTTTAATCGCAATCTACTAGCTAGATTTACGATCCCTGCATGACAGGAATTTCTTTCTTCCTAGCGTTGTGAGTGCACTTTCATATTGTGCGATGTCTGCCAGCGTGCGCATCTGTCTGTAAATCGTGGAAACTTTGTTCTGTTGTGTTACCTGATCGTGTATAGAATTTTGTGGGGAGGAGATTTGAGATTAGCCAAGCATTTCCCTAACAGAATGTGGAAAACCACCTAAAACTCATGATGGCCGGTGTACCAACCAACAAATCGTTAATCGTCTGTGCGGATTCCAGAGATTCCAGACGCTCTGGCCCACTTCACAGTCTCGCAAGCTAGCACAGTGCACGTTAAGGTATGTCAGCGAATGTTTTCCTTCTCCTTCCAGTGAATGTACGAAATCTGCTTCTCAGTATGCATTGTTCCCACATGTCATTTGTTATCACATTTTCTTCCGCTGAATATGCCACGAAACGTCTCTCTCTCTCTCTCTCTCTCTCTCTCTCTCTCTCTCTCTCTCTCTCTCTCCACCCCCACCCCCACCCCCACCCCCCACTCTAGTACTGCTCGCTTTCTAATGATCTCATCTTCCGCTTCCTTCCTTCCTACTCGACTCAACAAAATTTCACCCCAACAGTTGCACAGTCTATGTGCTACTTTTTCAAATTTCTCTTCACTTTTACCCATAGCATTGCTGCCGCTAGAGGCACCGTCATTAAATTACCAATCTCATTCGTTTAGCTTACGATTTACGACAAATCTCGTTCACCGTAAAAGACCAGAGGAAGCGCAAATACTCTCCTTTCTTTCCTTTACCTCTTAAGCTTTGTGGATGACAGCTACAAGTTCGTTTGAGTCAAAATGAAACTATTTATTAACGTTCTCAGCCCGGCTAAAGTTTATATATTCTTTTATGAAAAGTTGGAAATACTGATTTAGTATTTTTTTTACGATAATAAGAGGTATCAGCTCTTTCATATAACATAAAATGTTAATTTCAGCGTATTTACAGAAAGAAGTGGAAATGACGATAGAAAGGCGCAGAAAAGAAAGCTGCGAATTACGTGCCGCGCGTGGAAATGTTGAAGCAACCTAATGACAAAAGAATCACAAAAGTGGTCGGCAGGGATTAACGTGAAACTACGTTTCGCCCTGTTCCCTCGAGGACCGTGTTATTATGTGATGGGCTTAAGCGCTACACTTATGGCCGAAGCCCACTGATCGTTAACAACCTGGTGATTTCCTCCCGACCAGAAAATCAGGCTCGAGCGGTTGAAATGAGCGAAGGCTTCTATTAGAAAACAAGAACGATAGTTGTTTCTAATTATAAAGAAAAATACGGCATGTATAAATCGGTATGGCCGAGAGAGAATGCAGGTGGCCCTAATGGATAATCGTGACAACCATACCACGACCCCCCCCCCCCCCTCCTCCTCCTCATCCCCCTCTGAAAACAGCTCTCTTCTGTGGTAGACAGTAAATTACAAATGGACTTTTAACAACCACCTACTACACGTATGTACGGCCTCAGCGGAGTCCTAACAACAGTACCTGTGGCAAGAACCAGGGCCTCATCTGTCGCCGCGCGGGGTAGCCGTTCGGTCTCGGGCGCCTTGCCACGGTTCGCGCGGCTCCCTCCGTCGGAGGTTCGAGTCCTCCCTTGGGCATGGGTGTGTGTTGTCCTTAGCGTAAGTTAGATTAAGTGGCGTGTAAGCCTAGGGACCGATGACCTCACCAGTTTGGTCCCAGGGAACTTACCGCAAATTTCCAAATTTTTCCTCATCTGTCAAACGTTTTTGAAGGTTCATCTCCCAAGAAAATTCATCCAAACTTGGAAAACAAATATGAAAATGGGAGGCTGAATACAAATTTAAATATATGAGCAACATTCCAAAATTGTTTCTATAGATCCAAACATCGAGGGAGTGGACAATTTGGTATTGGATGTTTAGTGGTTAAAGGTTTGTGAAATAGTTGACGCCAGAAAGGGTAAACTGACCTTCACACGCTCAATTTTATTGCGCAATGCTAATTGTAATTATTGCCCAACAATATCGACCGACTGAAAGTGGTATGGACGATTTGAGCAATATACTGAACGAAACTACAGAGCTTTAAAAATACTGACGCTAGCTGTCCGCAACTCGTGGTCGTGCGCTAGCGTTCTCGCTTCCCACGCCCGGGTTCCCGGGATTCCCGGCGGGGTCAGGGATTTTCTCTGCCTCGTGATGACTGGGTGTTGTGTGCTGTCCTTAGGTTAGTTAGGTTTAAGTAGTTCTAAGTTCTAGGGGACTGATGACCATAGATGTTAAGTCCCATAGTGCTCAGAGCCATTTGAACCATTTGAACTGACGCTAGCTCAATATACTGGGCAACATATTGTATAGCGTAAGGGTGGTGTTGTGGAACACAAGGCACTTCCTTCCAGGAATTCGTGATCTGCGGACATACAAAGAACTGATACAACGACGCCATATGAATATGAATACATCAGAAAAGACGAAAGGAATTACCTTTTGAACTGTATTTAGGGGAGTAGTTTAATTACATATTTAATACTTATTCAATAATTAGACTCCCGTGTGTGATTAGCCGAGCGGTCTTAGGCGCTGCAGTCATGGACTGTGCGGCTGGTCCCGGCGGAGGTTCGAGTCCTCCCTCGGGCATGGGTGGGTGTGTTTTTCCTTAGGATAATTTAGGTTAAGTAGTGTGGAAGCTTAGGCACTGATGACCTTAGCAGTTAAATCCCATAAGATTTCACACACATCTGAACATTTTAGAACAATAATTAGCTGCAGTAACATTCGACAGATGACTTATTCGTTCGTTTAAGAAAGTTGAATTATTTATTGCACAAATAGCTACCGAACAGCACTACTACCGATCCCATACAGTTATGTGCCTTATTCTTTTCAGGTTTATAGACAGCTCCCAGCATTGAGGAAAGTGAAATCTGACGAGTATATGAAAAGAAAATTATCTGTGTACATAAGGCGTAACGAAATTCACCAGTGCGTTGAAAGATCCCACGTTCATCCTTATAAAAATTCCGTCACTCATCGGGCATTGCTTGAATTTCTTTTAGCATGTTAGTATGGCCGTGTGTAGAACGCCTTCAAAGCCACCTTTTTGTCACCACATCGCCACTTCCTCCTGCTTTTCCTTTTGCAGCACTGGGGCGCCTGCAATCGCAATACATGGGAGTTCTAAATCATCGAGAGCAGACATGTTCGCTACGAAGACAGACTTGTAGCTCACATGTTCCGTATATAAATATTGCGCAGTAAAATTGTGCCGTTCTTAGCCTCATAATTTCGCGCAATGCATTGACACAATATTATTGTGTGCAATAAATACTGACCGTATGAGAGCCCCTTAACATACATTCCGCACGAAGAATGAAGTACAACAATCCTTTCGTCCGATAAATGCCGCATTTGTAGGATGTTGTCCACATGCAAATATGAAAACTAATACACTCCTGGAAATGGAAAAAAGAACACATTGACACCGGTGTGTCAGACCCACCATACTTGCTCCGGACACTGCGAGAGGGCTGTACAAGCAATGATCACACGCACGACACAGCGGACACACCAGGAACCGCGGTGTTGGCCGTCGACTGGCGCTAGCTGCGCAGCATTTGTGCACCGCCGCCGTCAGTGTCAGCCAGTTTGCCGTGGCATACGGAGCTCCATCGCAGTCTTTTAAACACTGGTAGCATGCCGCGACAGCGTGGACGTGAACCGTATGTGCAGTTGACGGACTTTGAGCGAGGGCGTATAGTGGGCATGCGGGAGGCCGGGTGGACGTACCGCCGAATTGCTCAACACGTGGGGCGTGAGGTCTCCACAGTACATCGATGTTTTCGCCAGTGGTCGGCGGAAGGTGCACGTGCCCGTCGACCTGGGACCGGACCGCAGCGACGCACGGATGCACGCCAAGACCGTAGGATCCTACGCAGTGCCGTAGGGGACCGCACCGCCACTTCCCAGCAAATTAGGGACACTGTTGCTTCTGGGGTATCGGCGAGGACCATTCGCAACCGTCTCCATGAAGCTGGGCTACGGTCCCGCACACCGTTAGGCCGTCTTCCGCTCACGCCCCAACATCGTGCAGCCCGCCTCCAGTGGTGTCGCGACAGGCGTGAATGGAGGGACGAATGGAGACGTGTCGTCTTCAGCGATGAGAGTCGCTTCTGCCTTGGTGCCAATGATGGTCGTATGCGTGTTTGGCGCCGTGCAGGTGAGCGCCACAATCAGGACTGCATACGACCGAGGCACACAGGGCCAACACCCGGCATCATGGTGTGGGGAGCGATCTCCTACACTGGCCGTACACCACTGGTGATCGTCGAGGGGACACTGAATAGTGCACGGTACATCCAAACCGTCATCGAACCCATCGTTCTACCATTCCTAGACCGGCAAGGAAACTTGCTGTTCCAACAGGACAATGCAAGTCCGCATGTATCCCGTGCCACCCAACGTGGTCTAGAAGGTGTAAGTCAACTACCCTGGCCAGCAAGATCTCCGGATCTGTCCCCCATTGAGCATGTTTGGGACTGGATGAAGCGTCGTCTCACGCGGTCTGCACGTCCAGCACGAACGCTGGTCCAACTGAGGCGCCAGGTGGAAATGGCATGGCAAGCCGTTCCACAGGACTACATCCAGCATCTCTACGATCGTCTACATGGGAGAATAGCAGCCTGCATTGCTGCGCAAGGTGGATATACACTGTACTAGTGCCGACATTGTGCATGCTCTGTTGCCTGTGTCTATGTGCCTGTGGTTCTGTCAGTGTGATCATGTGATGTATCTGACCCCAGGAATGTGTCAATAAAGTTTCCCCTTCCTGGGACAATGAATTCACGGTGTTCTTATTTCAATTTCCAGGAGTTTATTTCAATCGTTAAAGGAATCCTCATGATTTTGAATGCCGATTTGTCACTGCGGTTAAATTATGATTACTCTGTACGCCAACCTTAACGAAAATTGCAGGCTTTAAAATTAAGTGGCATGCAGGGTATGACTACTGACTAACTATTTTCTTCTCCGGTTAATATTTCTGCTTCTGTGATGTTATTTTGAAGCCGTTTTTGCGAGAGCATGTTGGTATCATTGAGAGAATTGTGGAATTCTGCAGCTAAGTTGACGTTTTCGTCTCGGTTGGTCAGTGTATCAATGGATTTAAATATTTTGCTTCCCGTGGTACCGTATTTCGTATTTGCTGCTTTATTTGTTAACTGTGTCATTTTTTGTTGCTGAAATGGTCCGCTCACGCAGGAGTTCTTTGTTTACGCAGTTTCTCCCTTGGAGAATACTCGTTTTCGACGAGCTGCTCCTTTGCCTTTACTACGTTACACAACTCATCATTACGACGATTTTGCTGCAGTCTGGAACATTGCGACCTGTGTCGCTTCCAATTTGTTTTACAGAACATTCGAGAATATTCTAGAACTTTCGAGAACATTCGTTAGCATTGGATAATATTCGTAGAGGCGCCAGAATATAACAGAAAATCTTGTATTTTTCGATTGAAAAATACATTGATGCAAAAGAGGTAGAAAATGTTCCAGTGAGCACGACGATATGATGGAGGTTACTTCCAACACTCATATCTCCACAATCACAGGAGCTACCACCGCACAACCATTACAGTGCACAACGAGGAAGCCAAGGATACCATCAAATACAAAAGTCAGTGATTGGCGATGGGTCGTTTTGGAAATATCGTCAACTTCACCCACAAACACTTTAATGTTGTTTTTCCCATTTGTCATCTAAAGTGCCCTAAATACAATCTACCACTGGTAATGTGATCTCAATGCAATTTGTACAATTAGCTTCTCTCTGTTTTGATTATAGAGTATTTTTGCCTACTTATAAGGGGGTAATCCCAAAAGTAAGGTCTCTTATTTTTTATAAGTATATATACCTGTTTATTTCTACAATGGTTTACATCACTTTACAGTTTGAACATTTAGCTATTTTTCGACATAATAACCATTTCTGTCGATGCATTTTTGTAGACTCTGTGGCAGTTTTTGTATGCCAATGTGATACCAGCTCGCCGCCATGCTGTTCAGAAAGTTATGAACCTCTTCTTTCACCTCGTCGTCGGAGCTGAATCGCTTTCCGACCATATGTTCTTTTAACCTAGGGAAAAGGTCAAGTCAGAACTATAGGTTGGATGGGTGATTACGTTCCTCTGAAACTGTTGCAGGAGAGCAACGGTTTGCCTAGCGATGTGTGGGCGAGCGTTGTCATGGAATGTGTACGCCCTTGCTCAACATTCCTCTTCTCCGCTTCTGAATGGTCCGTTTGAGTCTTTTCAGAGTCTCACAGTAACTGTCAGCGTTAATTGTGGTCCCCGCGATTCAGCTCCGACGACGAGGTGAAAGAAGAGGTTCATGACTTTCTGAACAGCATGGCGGTGAGCTGGTATGACATGACCATACAAAAACTGCCACAGCATCTACAAAAATCCATCAACAGAAATGGTGATTATGTCGAAAAATAGCTGAATGTCCAAGCTGTAAACTGATGTAAACCATTGTAGAAATAAGCAGGTCTATGTACTTATAAAAAAATAGGAGACTTTACTTTTGGGATTACCCTCGTGCTAGATTTTGATGCCTACTTTCAAAACCATTCAGTTCCTTCCATTATATAGAGTTTATCTGCTCTAAAGACAGACAGTACCACGTCATCAGAAAAAGTAAGATGATTCTGATGTGTTCCGTTAACACTTATTCCTTCTTCTTTTCCCCACCTAGAGCTGGCGATTTCTGCAGGTCGTAGCACTACCGAGAAGGCTTCGGAAATCTGGTTGCGTAAGTCTTCAACCAGTTCTAAATTTCCCAATATCCTGATGTGGTCTACACAAGCAGTTTCAGAATTATAAGGTTGGTTGAATCAATGCTATGTTTCTCAAACCTTGTTAGTATACATCAAAAAATTTCTTTAAAAAATTAAGCACGCTTTGAGAAAAATAAATGTGTTTAAAGTATCGCACCAATTCTCAGAGCATTTTTAGTTGAGACAGATCCTAGATTCTCGCACTAAATAAGTATTTCCACTACTCTAATGAGAAGATGCAACGCTAATTCACATTTCAACTTGTATCTTACAGCTGTACATTTAACTTTTCCTTAAGTACAGAATTTCACTTGTTCATCTAAACTGCTTTACTTCTTATCACAAACGCTCGTTGTCCTCATAATGCACCGTGAACGCCTACCCGTGCCACTGAGTTCGTCGTACAAAGTGACAAATACTGAAATCGGACACTCAACAAACAGATACCGACTACCGACGAGTAAACAAGTCGCTTATCAAAACAATGCACGATAAATATGATGACGCATGAGAACAGCACAGTCAGCGTTTTCTACTGTCTCGCATATCGTCATAGGTCACTCAATCCACTAACGAAGTCCCCAATCTGAGGGAGTCATTGGTGCATGACGCTTGCTCACATTTTTATCATTCAGCGAACTAAACCACTTTTCAGTTTTTTCCATCCTCGGGTGGAGAATGAGCCTCGGTGGCATACAGTAGACATTACATCCATTTTTCCGTATAGAGGGAAAGCCGCTCTTTTTCTTTGTTTCGTACGAGAATGTTGAAACGATATTTTGCCGTCCCGTCATCGACGAGATTATCAGCGGATATGAAATTTGTAAGATTATTTCACATGTAGAAAATGAGTTTTTGCTATCAGTCACATTATGACAGTTGTTTTATTTTGATTTTGAACGTAAAACGACATTCATTAAGTTACTGATCCAGAAAAATCATTTTTTTATTAAAACAAACCTTATATTGATGAACTCACAGGCTTTCTCGCAAACTTTGTACAATTTACAAAGAGAGGGCATGGTATTTGCTTACATTTCTCACGTTTACGGGAAGAAACAATCTCTGCGTTACTTAATGAGCTGCGTTGTTGACGCCTGGAATGACGGGACGAGGACAGAATTTAACATACCGCCGACGTGGACAACATTACTCATCGAGCACGAACTCAGTCAAGGCTGAGAGGAATATCGCCCATCGTATTGTTGAAGGAACCATCCCAGCATTCGCAGGGAACGGGAAGGACCTGTCAGTCTTGTCGGATGAGGATCTAAAATCGGCTGCTTCCACTTGTGGATCCAGTGTTATAACCTCTGTGTCTTTTCGTTCGGTAGCAACAGCGAGGCGACTGCGAAGTAAAATACAAGTGTACAAGAAGCTGGAGCACTATTTCACAGTTGAAGATTTTATTCCTCCGGGGTAGCAGCATGACAATTATACACCGTGTTCGAGAGCACTCACTTTAAACTTCCGGTCTAGGATCCCCAACTAGTTTTCTCTTGTTTCCAACAAAGCTGGTGCTATTGATCAGAGACTATGCACTCAGCACTTTCTTTACTCTGTATCTGATGAAAGCTATGTACTGGAAACTTTGTAGTGTGACACTTCAGAATGGTTCAAATGGCTCTGAGCACTATGGGACTTAACTTCTGAGGTCATCAGTCCCCTAGAACTTAGAATTACTTAAACCTAACTAACCTAAGGACACCACACACATCCATGCCCGAAGCAGGATTCGAATCTGCGACCGTAGCGGTCGCGCGGTTCCAGACTGTAGCGCCTAGAGCCGCTCGGCCACTCCGGCCGGCAGTGTGACACTTAGAGAGAGACAGAGATTTAATATGATTGCATGAAAAAAAACAGGGACGCTGTAATTAACTGAAATGTAGTATTTTAGTTAGCAACTAAGTTATTAAATAATAAGTCTAAACGTTTGAATGACTATTTACTGTATATTTCCAATAATGGAAATGGACGGAAATTAGATCACGTTATTCCTTAAACGTGTAAGTAATTTCGGGTTATTTTAATCATATTGTAACAACCTTGTATCAATAATTATTAATTTTCACAAAGATGGTGGTGACCGGTAGATAGGGTCCTTTGTACCAAACAGGACGTCATGAGCGAGGGGGTACCAATGCTGAGAGGTGGCTAGCGGCTGGGACAGGCATGGCAAGGCAGCCAAATAGATCTGTAGGCTTCCAGAAAGACTCGCTTGAAACAGTAAACTAGTTCTTTCAGAAACTTCCATTTAGAGTGGCAACTGAAAATAATATCAACGACGGTAATATGCTGTTTTCCTGTTGGAACAGAGGCTTTAAGTAGGCCCCAGTAGGATCAGTCAACTTCACTGCTGCCAATTTCCCAATGCAGCCAACGTTAACGTGGCCGTGTAAGAGTGGTTGTGTGCAGGATTATAATCAGGTTTTAAATATTCACGTTGTTTCAATGTTTTCTGGATTACGTAACTTATGATCATCATAAAGATTTTATACTTGACAGACGCCGGCCGTTGTGGCAGAGCGGTTCTAGGCGCTTCAGTCCTGAACCGCGCTGCTGCTACGGTCGCAGATTCGAATCCTGTCGCGGGCATGGATGTGCGTGATGTCCTTAGGTTGCTTAGGTTTCAGTAGTTCTCAGTCTAGGAGACTGATGATCTCAGATGTTAGGTCCCATAGTGCTTAGAGCCATTTGAACCATTTGAACCTGACGGGCACGTCGTTTGATTAGACGAGCACAATATGTAAGTAATTTCAGTGTGTTCTTGTGTTACCGACATAGGTGTGTATACACTTGTTGTTTATCCTCTGTACAGGTTTCTCTGTTCATCACATAGTTGTGATTAACGTCGATTCATTAATGTAACAATTCACTGATTGTTTCACACCTATAATTCGAATCTAGAACCCGTTAAAACATGTATCCCACTGTGACGCAAGACGGTAAGTGCCTTGATGGAAAAAATGTTTGCTGTTGCCTACGAAACCATGACTGTACCCAGACTAGCACCTCTTCGTCCGAAGCAAATCGACGGCCACGAATGTCTATCGTCAGGGATCCACAAATATGGAAACCGCCCGGGGAGGAACCGGGACTGTATGGAGGATCTACAAGGGCTTCCCAGCAAAACGTTTGCAGCGTACTGGGAACAACTTTGGCAAAGCGTGGGTGGGCCGACGTTCTCCATACAGTGTCAGTCTCTCGCCATGCGATTTCCATATTTTTGGAGCCCTGAAGAAAGACATTCGTGGTCGTTTCGGACAGAGTGGTGCATGCCTTGGTACAATCATGGTTCCTCAGGCAACCGCGAACATTTTTCCTTGAAAGCAGGTACGGTGGTGTCTCACACTGGGGCAAATATGTTACGGCGATAACTTACGAAATAATAATTTTGTTTTTTCCCGTCTATCTCGTTTCATTTGCCGCTTATACATTCTACCCTTATATACCGTATGTCCCTACGCATTATGGAATGCACATAGTGACTGCATGCCATTGATCTATTTAAGTATGGCCTCAACAGATAACAAAAGACTTCTTTTACGAGACGCTTTGCCCTGACCAGCAGTTCCATGTTTTTTTACCGTAACAGCAGTTCCTGCTACAAGCCTGATGTGTGGCTTAGCAAACCGACATTGTACTTCACACACAAGTGATAGAAGAACTTGTGATCGTGTTTACTTGTATTTCAAGAGATTGTCATTCTCATTCCGTTCAGCGTTTTACAGTTGTATAACACATACAAGTGACGATCTGTGTACCGCAGAGGTAAGACAGTTTTTATCACCAGATAATGGACCCTATCGTGGCCATGTAGATGTTGTATCATCATCATCAGTTATCTGCTATATTAGCAGGTCCTTTGCCTCTCCATTTTCTGCGATCCATTGCTTCCTTCTTAAGGCTGCTGTATGATGTACCGTCCATCATGTCATCCAGTATCTGGAATCTCTTCCTTCCTCGCTTCCTTTTCCCTTCTACATAACCTTCTAAAACTGTTTTTATCAGTCCGTCATTCTTTCTTAATATATGCCCAATGCAATTTCTTTTTCTTCTCTTTATTACATCTAGTAACTGTCTTTTCTCTCCCACTCTTCTCAGTACCACTTCATTTTTTACTCTGTACATCCAACTTATTCTTTCCATCTTCCGCCATGTCCAGATCTCAAAAGCCTCCAGCCTTTCTCTGTCGTTTTTCCTCATAGTCCATGTTTCAGCGCCATATAGAAGAACACTCCATAGAAGACATTTTATGAGTCTCTTTCTGAGTTCTCTGTCCAGACCGCTGCAGAAGATTCTCCTTTTCTTACAAAACGCCTCTTTTGCCATTGCTATCCTTGTTTTAATTTCTGTGGTGCACTTCCAGTCGGTGTCTATCCTGCTTCCAACGTTGTTGTATATAGAGCCATAATTAGATTTTAAATATTCACTGGTTTCTACGAGACGTATTCTAAAACTAAGGTCCGATGACCAAAATATTGCTGATCGTAGGCCTGAATGAAGTTTCACGCATGCAGCACTGTCTACCGACTCTTCAGGAAACTACTGCAGTGTTGGTTTGATTCAGTAGACATTTGCCAGTCCGTGGGAACAGACTGCAATGGCCGAAACAATCATAGATACCCGCCAGTTTTGAAGTGTGCAGTGTGATTACATTTTGACTGGCAGAACGATCTTCAGCTGTTGAAATCCATCGTGAGTTGCATCTAATGTATGGACCTGAAATAAGCCGGCCGCGATGGCCGAGCGGTTCTAGGCGCTTCAGTCTGGAACCGCGCGACTGTTACTGCCGCAGGTTCGAATCCTGCCTCGGACATGGATGTGTGTGATGTCCTTACGTTAGTTAGGTTTAAGTAATTCTAAGTTCTAAGGAACTGATGACCTCCGATGTTAAGTCCCATAGTGCTCAGAGCCATTTGAATCATTTTGAACCTGAAATAATGAGTGACAAAGAAGTTCGAAAATGGCGTCGAGAATTTCGAAATTGCCGCACAAACGTTCGCGATGAACAGCGCAGTGGCAAGCCCAGTATTCGGACCGACGTTAATCAGGCAAACAAAACTTCAAAGTGAAAGGGCGATTGACGATTAATGGTCTGCCTAATGAATGCCAGAATGTTGCTCGAAACTCAATTTATAGGATTGTCTTTGTACAGCTATACGAGGTGGGTTTCTAAAAATGCTCACTGATCTGCACAAAGAGCAAAGAATGAGTAGTGCACGCCAGTTTTTGGAGCACTAATAGACAAGATAGAGATGATTTGATTTCCCAAACTGTTACGCGCTACGAGAAGTGGATATCGTACGCCAACGCAGAATCGAAACAACAGTCAATGCAGTGGTGCCATTAGAGTTCGCCCAAACCGAAAAAGTTTAGGTATTCCCCATTCTCGAACCGAAAAATGACGCCTATCTTTTTTGGGACGAAAAGGGCGCTTTTCTGATTGATTTTGTGGACAACTACAACTGACGTACTGTGAAACGGTAACTAAACTGTGACGTGCGATCCAAAATCGACGCCACAGGGAACTGTCGTCTAGCATAATCTTCCTTCACGACAACGGACGCCCTCACACCGCTGCCAAAACCGACGAGAAGGTTCAAGATTTTCGTTGGGAATATTTTGAGCACCCTCCCTACAGCCCTGACCTCGCACCAAGCGACTATTTCCTCCTCTTGCATTTGAAAAAGTGGCTGGGTGGACAAAGATTTCAAAACGACGGTGTACTCGACACTGACGTTACCAACTGGTTCAATTCCCAGGAGGCAGACTTCTATGCAAAGGGATTAAAGAAGCTGGTACAGCATTACGGAAAGTGTATAGATGTGAACGGCGATTATGTGGAAAAGTAGAGTTGATATGTAGCAAAATATTACTGTCAATAAAAATCTTTCCTCATGAGTTTATTTATTTTTTAATGACAAACCAGACCTTAGTTTTGAAATACGTCTTGTATGTTTTCTAGATGACAGAGTTTACTGAGGGGTCAAAAAAAATGTATCCACTGTTTAAAAGTCCATAACTTGCAAACTAATTGACGGAGTTGTCTCATTTTTGGTGAAAGTGTAGCTTAAAGTCCAACTGAAAGATATCACTATAGGTGTTCGGAATGGTCACCATTAACATCCACACACAAACGATGCCGCCGAACTGCAGCACCCAGTACTGATTGCAACGTGTTTAGTTGAATAATTGCACATGAATGTACGATGGATTCTCGAAGTTCATCCAATGTGCGTGGATATTATAGATAACCGACGTCTTTTAGTGTTCCCCAAAGGTAAAAGTCCAGAGGAGTTAGGTCTGGGGAACGTAGTGGATACTCCACAGCACCTCTACGGCCTATCCCTCTTCCTGGTAGATTTTAGTCGAGATATACCCTAACACGATTTTGGTAGTGGGCTGGGGCACCATCTTGTTGAAAGTAAACTCTTCCGTCTCCATACAAGTCACGGACGCAGGTAAAACGGAGTCTGAAGCTTCTGAAGGTACACCTCAGCGGTAACTGTGCCATCAAAGAAGAATGGCCCAATCATGTCCCGGTAAGACAACCCACACCACAAATTTACTCCTGGCAAATTCATGGCTTTATCTACATGGACGTTCGGATTTTCGGTGGCCCATTAGATGCAATTGTGGCGATTTGCTGTACCACTGAGTTTGAACTGTGCCTCATCAGACCACACAATCATGCCTGCCAACTCTTCGTCGTTGCGCACCATGTTAGTAAACCACTCGCAGTACTCCATTCTACGATCTGGGTCGTCCTCGTTCATTGCGTGTAACAATGGTGGGATGTAGCACTTCCGCTTTGCTGTCTTCAAAATTCGCCGAACACTTGAGCGACTCACTCCAGTTTCACGGGCACACTGTCTCACAGACTTCTGTGGTGAGCGAGTGAGTTGTAACACACGACGGGAGTTAGCTGGACTTGTTACTGTTCGTCCAGATCGTTGTTTGTGTACATCTTTAACACAGCCTTGGGCTTCAATATTGTCTCGAATGTGACGAATCGTTCAACGTGTCGATGGCTCTGTTTGATACTCATTTCGCCAATGCCGTTGAACCTCATTAATGTTTTCGTACTTAAAATACCACTTCAAAACTGACTTCCTTTCATCGAATATAAGCCTCGCGGCAGCCATGTTAACTCGAGTAACTATGTGCAACTAAGAACACAACACTATCTGGCGACTGTCATCTGACAAAACAAAACAACGCAATACAACGCATGTGTGGCGATTGCCGTAACTACAAACTATTACACTACCAACTCCGTCAAATAGTTTGCCAGTTATGGACTTTTAAACTGTGGATACATGTTTTTGGATCCCTCTGTATAATCACCATGAACATTTTACACTTGACAAGCAAGTCGTTTGATGGGGACGTGCACAACATGGAAGTAATATTGTGCTTCTGCTTTAATGTGTTCTTGTGTTATTGACACAGGCGTACATAGATTTGTTGTTTATCCTCTGTATCAGATACCAATTGTAACCTCCCCACAAAATTTTTAATATTATTTGGTTAAGTATTCCAATTTAAGTGTAACGTCCCCACAAAATTCATTCCTTTCACATTTGTAACCTCCCTACAGAAATTCATTCCCATTTAATCTCCACACAAAATTTGTTTACCATTTAATAAATGGAAATGTCGTGTGGCTAGGGCCTCCCGTCGGGTAGACCGTTCGCCTGGTGCAGGTCTTTCGATTTGACGCCACTTCGGCGACCTGCGCGTCGATGGGGATGAAATGATGATGATTAGGACAACACAACACCCAGTCCCTGAGCGGAGAAAATTTCCGACCCAGCCGGGAATCGAACCCGGGCCCTTAGGATTGACAGTCTGTCACGCTGACCACTCAGCTACCGGGACGGACTATGAAAGCTCGAAACAGAAAAATTCCTAAACCTCGTAATAAAAAATAAATTCAGTAACCTGGTAGAATTTGGACGACAGCAGCGCTGCGTCACGGCCCTGCAAGATCATTCTGAATAACAAAAGGAAAAATTCTTACCTCAATAAAAACGGCGAATATATCTGCTCTTATACAAAATTTTTCCGGGACAGCTCAGTGCAATGCTGGCCTATACATTTGTTATTTATGAAAGGAAGCAAATGATTTTTCTTTTGCAACAATCGGAATGATCATGCATTTAAAAAAATATTAAATTCTTTAAACTGAAATGAATGCTTGTTATTATTAGGACATTTTTTTAAAAGATATACGTGAGAGTTTACATAATATTACTAGATATGCGCGAGGCTGCTTTTTTTACCTTATACAATAATACTCAGGCTCCGGCATCGCTGCACCGCGACCGGCCCAGCCAACATGATACACCAGACAGGACTGACAAGCGCCGACAGGCGACTGCTCGCTAGCAACAACTTACTGCTACTGCTACACAGTTCGTACTGCAGTCAACACTGCTCTTTGGTCTCAGATTCTCTTATAGCTTACATATCGCAGGCAGCACATACCTCTTACATAACCCTTCACTGGGGGGGCAAAAATTTGGCAGCGATGGTGAGTCAATTGGACTTGGCATGAGCAACAAATTTTTCTAAAATCTACTTAATTAACTAAGTTGACAGTCACAGAGTATATACATATATATAAGTACAGAACATAAAATGAAATAGAGTGCACATGCACTGAGTACAGAACATATCAAGAAATCACAAAATATACACGCAATTTTTCTTAATTGACTAAGTTTACAGTTACAGAGTATATACATATATGTAAGTGCGTTACATGAAATGAAATATAGTGCACATGCACTGAGTACAGAACATATCAAGCAATGACAAAATGTATACGCAATGAGTACAAATCATATTAACAAATGACATAAAGGGCATACACACTGCAGTACAGAACATATCAAGCAATGACGAAATGTATACGCAATGACTACAAAACATATTAACAAATGACATAAAGTGCATACGCACTGTAGTATTTTTTTGTTACCATTTTACTAGAACTAGGATAGGAAAGGAAAGGATTGCATCATGGTTGTAGCACATTAGGTTGCACGTAGCTGCACTGAAAGTCCATATCTTTCTACAGAAGCACAACACCAAGTGAGACAATCTGAAGTTCTCCTCCCTGAAGTATTAATCAGTGTAGCCAAGACACTGAAATGTCGTATTAATATTCCATGTTATCATTTTGGTAGTACATTAGGTACACCAAACAGTGGAACCATAGTAACATCTCCATTGTTCAAGGTGGTGGACACCATGATGTGTCAACACCACACTCATTCACCAACGTAGAATTAGTGCAGAAACCAAATATAGTGCTCCATGATCATAAGGGTAGGCAGGACAAACGTATATTGCAGTAATTTCTGGTAATTAGGTCAGAAGGTGTAGGACATTAAGTCTCATGCTAGTCATCATTGAGAATTACACTAGTCTGTCAACCGATTTGACTAATTGTTGGCACTCATTGCCTAGTTACTGAACACTTCTGTACTATGTATGAATTATTACAGAATAATGTTCATAAATCATCTGATTACAGTGAACATTGGCACTCATTGGCCAGTTACAAACCATTATTTAAAAGTGATCATTCAAAGCAAGAGTTAATTAATGGCATACCATCTACATAATTCATCTAGTTATAGTAATCATTGGCACTCATTGGCCAGTTACAAACCATCAGAAGTCATCATTCAAAACAGGAGCTAATGAATGGCATAGTATTAACATAATTCACCTAGTTATTGTAATCATTGGCACTCATTGGCCAGTTACAAACCATCAGAAGTCATCATTCAAAACAGGAGTTAATGAATGTAGCATGAAGCTACTGTTATTCCTATATAATAGCATGTAGGTGACATAATACAAAATTAAAATAAGAAACAGGACATTCATTGGGCAGTTACTAAACATATAGCAAGTATTGAAAAGTACAAAACATTTTTCATGATTCAAGTGACATACGACATTTTTAAAATAATTATTGGCACTCATTGGCCAGTTACAAAGTATTCTTATATTTTTATAAAACCATATTCAGTATTATTCAGAAGTTATCATTCAAAATGAGAGTTAATTATTGGCATAGCATTTATAGAGTATAACAAAAATATTATTTACAGACATTATTGGCATATGATTTATGCATTATTACAAAGCATCATTCAGTATTACTTAGAACTCATCATTCAAGTAACATAGGACATATTGAAAACGTAACATCTTGTAACTATTATTCAAGGTCTGTGACTAGAAAACATCATTCAGTATTACTCAGAACTGTCTTAAACTGGTAGCATTATTTGGGACTGGTAATACAATTTTTTTTTTTTTTTTTTTTTGCTAGCAATGTATTCTGTTGGGATCGATAATTAATTGCTGGGGCATGAAAATATTTGCTTTTGACTTATTGCTACAAATGAGGATAGGTAAAGTCATGAGTCAGCTGTAGCAAGGTTATGAAACAAGTAGAGAATATGTGATCACATTCATGAATGACACACACAAATGGGCAAAAAAAAAAAATGCAAGTACTAGAACAGGTTTAATGATTAACTGCTTATAGCATATTAATTTCGTGAATAGCTTCTCCTAGAAAAAATACAAAATGGATTATTAAGCTGAAAGAAGAAACGCATATTATGCTGAAAAGTAGTGAACTTCGAATTAACAGGTAATGAAATGTGTACTCAATATATATGTACTCTAGCTGTCCTTTCCAAAACCTTCAGTCATTATACCATGCGACATAAGACATACTGTCAAAATGAACTGCAACAAATTCTTAAATAACTACATAGCATTTCTTAACTAACAGTAAATATATAAACATCATTATTCTCATCTGCAAAGAAAAACTTAGAAGTGGTGCGTTTAGTGGCCATATAAAATTTATCACTATGATCACCTGTAAACAAAAACTTCATTATTCATATCACCATAACTTCATTATTATCATCACCTGCAAAGAAAAACTTCATTATTCATATTACCATATTCTTCATCACTATTCATTATCATTCATTATCATCTGCAAAAGACACTTCATTATTCATTATTCATATTACCATTTACTTCATATAACTATTCATAGTATAGAGTTTCTTATTTCTAGCATATTTCATCACTAAAACTAAGATGTGTAGTTCTGTCTGACAGCCTGCATCAATCTCCTCGTATTCTGAAAGAAAAAATTAGTTAAGACTGCTATCATACGATGTGTATAGTATATTCATGTTAATGTTTGTTAATTCTGATCCATTTACTCTTCGTGACGAGGTATTGCATCTTCTTTCGTTCATTCTGAAGGTGAAATTCCCATTTCATAGTAATCCACTGTGGTTTGTTTCATTATATCTTTTACACGTTATTGCTTTCTGAAAATGATGAACAATGATTAATGTCTTGCATTTAAATCATATACCCATTAAATAAAAACTGGTTTCTAGTGATATAATTAAGCATACAGCATAGCATGACGGAAAACGTAATATGTCAAAAACACAGACAGTGTGCAGGTGCAAAAATGTACACAGAGTATCATAATGTAGTAGCAAAAAAATGTAAAATAGTCACGATGTTGAGATATCATAAGGCAAGAATGTCAAAGTCAACTGGTGTTTGTTATATCTTAAAGATTTCATAGTGCATACAAAGAAACAGGAAAAAATCATACGTACATAAAAATGGAAAATATGCACGGTCTGATATATAACGACAAGAAATGACTTTCTTTGTGTTCAGCTTGTATGTTGTGTAGTTGATAGAGGTGAGAGTTGAAGACTTTAATGGAGAGAGAATTTGATAAAATTAATATGTCACTAGATAGAATTGCATAATTGTTCATAAAATATGTAAGTTTAACTGGAAAAATGTGCACGATCTTATGTGCAACGACAAGAAAAGCGACCTGCTAACCTTGCCTTGCTGGGCACTTGCCAAGAAAAAATATGATAATCATCAGTAAGTGTTCATATAAATATAATTGTATAAGTGGTCATATAAAAATCAGGAAATGGCATTACAGTGTGATAAATCATAAAGTATGTTCATTCAATAAAGGGTTTAATATTGGAGACATGGTGATTGCCTTTACTTTTTCTGGTTCTCAGAGTTTCGACGTGTACTACATTGGGGTGAGGAATGCTGCGAATTCTATATGGACCTGCGTATAGAAGCTCAAATTTACTACATCTACTCTTTCGTCTGTTAGATAAATAGTGTGTACGCACTAATATCTTCTGTCCAATGTCAAAGTCACGGCGTGTACAAACCTGTTTTTGCTGTCTTCTCCGGCGCTCTGCGGCACGTTTGATGTTGTTCAGCGCCATGTCAATTATTTCATGGTGTCGTAGTCGACGAGATGTAGGAAAGGATACTAATTCTTTAATTTTGTTAGGTGGTTCAACATTTTTCAGTATAACAGTCGGAGATAGCATAGTAGATTCCTTTGGTATGGAATTAATTATATCCAGGAATGAGAGTATTTGTGTGTCCCAATCAATATGTCTTTTATGGCAGTATATTCTACACAGTTTACCAATTTCTTTCATTAATCGTTCACAAGGGTTCAAAGAAGCATGATACTTGGATATATAGATCGGAGAAATGTTTCTTGTTCGTAACATACGTGTCCATATAGCAGATCCAAATTGTGGTCCATTGTCGGAAATTACTTTCAATACATGCCCTACATGAAATAAAAAATGTTTTACAAATGCTTTCGAAACAGATTTAGCAGTAGCTTTGCGTAACGGAGTGAAGGTAACAAATTTTGAAGTGAGTTCAACAGCGACAAAGATGTAGCAAAAACCTCTATTAGTTCTGGGAATCGGACCAAAAATGTCTACAGCGCCCATGTGTCTCAATTTAACAGGTACAATGGGATGTAACGGAGGAATATGTGAAGTCGTGTCTGACTTAGCTTTCTGACAGATTTTACATGACGCTAAAACTCGTCGAATACGTTTCTCCATGTTGGCAAAATAACAGTTCTGTCTCAGTATAAGAAAACATTTTCTGGCTCCGTAATGTGCGTAACTTAAATGAGTATATCAAATTAATTTGTTAACAAGCTCGTCAGGAATACATAGTAACCAAGTGTTGCTGTCAGGGTGAGAGCGGCGAAACAGAATATTATTGCGTGCAGTGTAATGGTTTCTAATGGTAACATTATTCCTATCTTGCCACAGGTGTTTAATTTCTTTCCATACATTGTCTTTACTCTGCTCTTGTGCTATGTTTCGTAATGATGACGAAATGAAATCTTGAAATGAAACTTGTTGAATATACATGACGCTGAAATTTGCTTTGCAGAAGTTGGTTGCGATGTCTTGCTGATTGTTGCTGAGAGAACGGGATAGTGCGTCTGCTACAATATTTTGTGTACCGGGAATGTGAACAATTGTAAAATTAAATTCCTGTAAATAAAGTTTCCATCTGCTTAACCTGTCCTGTGTAAATTTTGCGGAAAGTAAAAACTGTATCGCTCTATGATCTGTGTAAACGGTCGTATGTCTTCCATAAAGAAAATGGCGAAATCTCGTGAATGCCCATACAACACACAACGTTTCAAGTTCTGTGACAGAATAATTGCGTTCAGCAGGTGACAGAATGCGACTCGCAAAGGCGATGTTTTTAATTACTGTAGTACCGTCTTCTTCAATTTCCTGAAAAATGTGTACGCCTAAAGCAGTGTTAGAACTGTCGGTGGCAATGGAAAAATTTCTAGTAAGATCTGGATGTGATAAAAGTGGTGCATTCAACAAAGCTTGCTTCAGATTAGCAAATTAAGACTATTGGTTTTTCATGTAAAAGTGTGTCTCGGATGTCGTCAAAAGTAATAACATTTTCGTGAATAAGTTTCTCTGTGTCAAAAGTATTGCTTGCGTTGCTGGAAGATGCAACCTGTACTGTATCTAGTCAAATTCTATCTGACGTGCTATTATTTTCGGGAGGACGCTGTAGCATTTCCACTATTTGTACTGTTCTGTTATTTCTTCCCGACGTATTACGTTCGGGATGATATCTACTGTCTGGTTCATTCATGATAATATGTTGTTGCGGATGATTTTGGTGCTGGTAAGACCGACTGTTATTAAACGTACGCTGAAAATTGTGCTCATTATTTTTACGTCTGTCATGATAGTCATTGCTATATGGCGCGTTGCTATAGGAATTGAAATGATGTGTCATCTGTACGTAGTGATTTCCTTGTTGCTGTGCGTTGCTATTTGGTGGAGCCGACGCTATACGTGTAGGCGGCGAAACTTTAGCTTGGTTGACCTTGCACATTACATTGTAGGTTAGGTATGCTAACCGGTTGGTTTTGTTGCTGTCGTTGGGAAAAATCTGTATTGTTACCAAAATTTGTTTGCTGTTGCTGATAATTTTACATATACTGATGATTAAATTATGTCTGGTATTAAAGTTCTGGTGGTTTTCATTTCTGGAGCGTCTAATGAAAACTGTCACTTTCGGTAAAATTCGTCATATCAGGTTTTCTTTATACATCCTTAATCCTAGATAGATCGATAGTTGAAGAGCTGTTTTGATAGATATAAAGGATAGTAGAAGAGAAGGCAGCAGTGCAGAAAACTAAAGATGAAACAGCACACCTACGGCTCGGGGCCCTGTGCACGCTACGGCACATATTCATCGAAGTGTAATGAATCCCCTGAGGTCAATTACGCGCTACAATTAAATTTTAGTTTCTGTGTTACAGGCAATGGCGGTGAAAATTCAAAAACAAACTGTCGTATCCAGTCCAATGCTAGTTTCTGCATTACAGGCCAAGCTGATGAAAATACAAAAGCAAATTGTCGTATCCAGTCCAAAGCGTGAATCTGTGTTCTGTCATTATTAAGTACCTTAAATTTTTTCACGGATAAAAATTGCTTATAATCAACGTTATCGTCTCTGAATGTGTGAACAGGTTCAGGATCGCATGAGAATCTATTTGTCCGTGGCTGTTCGGATTCTAAGTCACGTACTCTCTGTAAATTACCTAAATTATACTTGCTGTGTGTGTCTGACGAATGTTCGGAGAGTGGCGTATGCTGTGATGTATTAAAGGCTGAAATATTTTTCATCTCCGTCACTTCACGCTGTAAAGATGACAATTTTCTACGTAATGTATTATTGGACGAACCTATCTCACTGATCGTCTGCTGTAAATTTTGGAATTCGGGTGTTTGATTAAACGAAACAGGTGACGTATCGTCTGATTTGCTGTCATTATTACTTTCGATAACGTCAATACGACTGGCCAATTCATCATATTTTTCAGTCAGTGTTTTTACCTGATTATCGTTTTTATTATCACAAGCATTAATTTGTTTTTGTATTTTAAGTGTGGTTTCGTTCAATTTTTAACGTCTGCCTTGATGGCATCGGGATCCTGTATTAGTTCCAACTTTTCAAATCTGTTGGTCATTGTCTGAAAGTCTAATGTGTGTGTGTCTGTTTTTGATTTAAGATCGGAAATTTCATAACGCAATTCGGTGTTCAACTGTTTGATAGTATTAATTTCGTCTGATACTGTAGCAATATTGTTGTCTACGTATGTTTTTGCTTTCGTAAACAATTTACGCTTATCTTCCTGTCTCTGTGCAGTAATGGTTTCCATGACTTGTCGCTTTACTTTATTCTGTTCCTGTATAAATTTACGGTAACGCGTTTCACTGTTTTGTAGGTGGTGATTAAAACGTTCGTCAATTTGGCTGTTCTGGTGGTCAAATTTCGCATCTACTTTCGCGTCCAGTGTGTGTGAAAGTTCTGCTGACATTAATTTAAACTCGTCGCGTTTTCAGCGACTGCACTAATTTCGTCTCTAAGTATTTTAGTTGTGGCTGCATGTGTATTACTTAATTCTTGTGCCACAGATTTAATTTCTTCACTACTGCTCCTAGCACAAGCCTTAATTTCCTCACATAATTGTTCCTTAGTATCATGACATTGCACGGCGACGGCTGTAATCTGTTCACTAAGCTGTTTGGAATTGTTGTCTAGTTTTTCATTAAGTTGTTTGTAATTGTTGTCTTGTTTTTCATTCAACTGTTTGAAATTTTCACTAAGGTTGTCTTGTTTTTCATTAAGTTGTTTGTTCGATTGATTAATTCGTAGCAATAATGCCATAACTTGATCCATGCCAAAAGAAGCGACTCCATTTTCTATGATGTGTGATGGTGTATCTGCATGTGACACGTTTTGAGTAACCATTTGGTTATTCTGTGATTCTTGAAAATGTTTGCTAATCGGATGTGCACTGTGGGTCACTACCTCGGAATCAAATAATTCTGACGTTTTTTGATTACACTGTTCATCTTCGTTAGAAACATTTGTTTGTTCACTGTGTAAATTTTGCAAATTAGGCGTGTCAAACTGGGCAGCGTTCACTGTAACGGAACGTGCCGCGTCATCAATTGTCGTTGAATTAACAGAGGACACAATTGAATTTGTTTGCACATCATTAGCATTAAAATCATTACTAGTGATCGGTACGCACTGATTGTAAATGGAGGACTATCGCTATTACATTGAGTGTTGCAAGTATTATCGGTCAAATTAATCAAGTCAGCTTTTTCACTCATTACACAACGCGATGTACTGTTAACAGTTTTTCGCGGCATTTTTCACAAATAAAAAAAAAAGCACAAAAATGAAACAAAGACAAAGCAAAAATGGAACAAACACAAATACAACAAAGAGCAATAAATTGCCGATGATCTGTGAAAGAAAAAGTTACAAGTTAGTAAATGCGTTGCGCCAGATGCAAACTACATTTAAGTAAATAAGAGCAGATATATGACTACTTCTCAGAGATTCACAAAGAAATACGATCCTGGCCGGATGTCGCCAAGTGTAACCTCCCCACAAAATTTTTAATATTATTTGGTTAATTATTCCAATTTAAGTGTAACGTCACCACAAAATTCATTCCTTTCACATTTGTAACCTCCCTACAGAAATTCATTCCCATTTAACCTCCACACAAAATTTGTTTACCATTTAATGAAAGCTCGAAACAGAAAAATTCCTAAACCTCGTAATAAAAAATAAATTCAGTAACCTGGTAGAATTTGGATGACAGCAGCGCTGCGTCACGGCCCTGCAAGATCATTCTGAATAAAAGAAGGAAAAATTCTTACCTCAATAAAAACGGCGAATATATCTGCTCTTATATAAAATTTTTCCGGGACAGCTCTGTGCAGTGCTGGCCTATACATTTGTTATTTATGAAAGGAAGCAAATGATTTTTCTTTTGCAACAATCGGAATGATCATGCATTAAAAAAATATTAAATTCTTTAAATTGAAATGAATGCTTGTTATTATTAGGACATTTTTTTAAAAGATATACATGGGAGTTTACATAATATTACTAGATATGCGCGAGGCTGCTTTTTTTACCTTATACAATAATACTCAGGCTCCGGCATCGCTGCACCGCGACCGGCCCAGCCAACATGATACACCAGACAGGACTGACAAGCGCCGACAGGCGACTGCTCGCTAGCAACAACTTACTGCTACTGCTACACAGTTCGTACTGCAGTCAACACTGCTCTTTGGTCTCAGATTCTCTTATAGCTTACATATCGCAGGCAGCACATATCTCTTACACAATGATGATGCACTGTACACCCGAATGCCAGTTTGGCAAACAAATACGTTTCTGAAGTTTGTTTGCGTGGCCATCATCCGCAGCAAGCACAGAAAAACTCGTTTTGTAAATAAAAACCACGTTTTTCTTGTTTCAATATATTTTATTTGTCCCAGACGTGTTTCGTCTTTTAGTTTAAGGCGTATCAGTGGAACAGTTGTTCAGATTTTTGGCTGGCATTTAAAGTGCGGCTGACGGTATACAACAAGATTCCCTTTCTCAAAGAGGAATCACTTTGTTGGAGAACGGAAGTGCTAGCAGTAGGAAGCGGGCCACTTCCACGAAACCCAAGCGGCGTGTCGGCGGTACGCGTGAGAACAGCGCGACCACGCTCCAGACGGCTGCACTGGGCGACTGGGACAGGGGCAGGTATCACGAGACCCCCTGCCGGCCTTGGTACGGGACCGCAGGCACCGGTGTCTGCTTACCTACCGCCACCCTCCACACCTTAAGCGTGCTACACCCGTAACCGACCTTTCTTTTATATACACACGGCATTTTCCCGTCGTCTCGAGTACCATTTCCTGTTATTCCGAGCCGCTCTCCTCCTAGAGTCTGCCCCACTGGGCCCCGAGTCCCCTCGTGCTCTGCCGGCCGCAGTGGCCGAGCGATTCTAGACGCTTCAGTCTGGAACCGCGCGACCGCTACGGTCGCAGGTTCGAATCCTGCCTTGGGCATTGATGTGTGTGATGTCCTTAGGTTAGTTAGGTTTAAGTAGTTCTAAGTTCTAGGGGACTGATGATCTTCGATGTTAAGTCCCATAGTGCTCAGAGCCATTTTTTGAGCCCTAGTGCTCAGAGCCATTTTTTGGGCCCTCGTGCTCTCGACGGGCAGCCGATCCCTCTTCCCCACCAGTTATACCCAATCTGCATACACTGTAGCTTGTGGACAAGCAAACACCTCAGCATATGCCTTATGAAGCTGTGAGGGGTGTTCATAAGAAAAGGCACGAAACAGCACCGTGGGAATAATTTAAGTTTTTGTTGAAAAGGAACTACCTGAGGCGTGAGTACAAGTATCCCACTGCTTCACGAGCCGAATTCCTGTGGGTGTGGCAGAAGCCAGTTCTCCACTGCGACCTTCAGTTCATGTTACGAGTTGAAGCGCTTCCTTTCCAGATGTTTTTTAGCAGACCAGACACCTGAAAGTCAAAGGGCTACACGTGCGGGCTGTAGGGTGGATGCCCAAGCTGCTCCCACTTGAACTTGGCCATTATACTTTCTACATCTACATTTATACTCCGCAAGCCACCCAACGGTGTGTGGCGGAGGGCCATTTACATGCCACTGTCATTACCTCCCTTTTCTGTTCCAGTCGCGTATGGTTCGCGGGAAGAACGACTGCCGGAAAGCCTCCTTGCGCGCTCGAATCTCACCAATTTTACATTCGTAATATCCTTGGGAGGTTTAAGTAGGGGGAAGCAATATATTCGATACTTCATCCAGAAACGCACCCTCTCGAAACCTGGACAGCAAGCTACACCGCGATGCAGAGCGCCTCTCTTGCAGAGTCTGCCACTTGAGTTTGTTGCTAAACATCTCCGTAACGCTATCACGCTTACCAAATAACCCCGTGAAGAAACGCGCCGCTCTTCTTTGGATCTTCTCTATCTCCTCCGTCAACCCGACCTGGTACGGATCCCACACTGATGAGCAATACTCAAGTATAGGTTGAACGAGTGCCTTGTAAGCCACCTCCTTTGTTGATGGACTACATTTTCTAAGGACTCTCCCAATAAATCTCAACCTGGTACCCGTCTTACCAGCAATTAATTTTATATGATCAATCCACTTCAAATTGTTCCGCACGCATACTCCGAGATATTTTACAGAAGTAACTGCTACCAGTGTTTGTTCCGCCATCATATAATCATACAACAAAGGATCCCTCTTTCTATGTATTCGCAATACATTACATTTGTCTATGTCAAGGGTCAGTTGCCACTCCCTGCACCAAGTGCCTATCCGCTGCAGATCTTCCTGCATTTCGCTACAGCTTTCTAATGCTGCAACTTCTCTGTATACTACAGCATCATCCGCAAAAAGCCGCATGGAACTTCCGACACTATCTACTGTCATTTATATATATTGTGAAAAGCAATGGTCCCATAACACTCCTGTGGCACGGCAGAGGTTACTTTAACGTCTGTAGACGTTTCTGCATTGAGAACAGCATGCTTTGTTCTGTTTGCTAAACACTCTTCAATACAGCCACACAGCTGGTCTGATATTCCGTAGGCTCTTACTTTGTTTATCAGGCGACAGTGCGGAACTGTATCGAACGCCTTCCCGAAGTCAAGGAAAATAGCATCTACCTGGGAGCCTGTATCTAATAATTTCTGAGTCTCACGAACAAATAAAGCGAGTTGGGTCTCACACGATCGCTGTTTCCGGAATCCATGTTGATTCCTACATAGTAGATTCTGGGTTTCCAGAAACGACATGATAAGCGAGGAAAAAACATGTTCTAAAATTCTACAACAGATCGACGTCAGAGATATAGGTCTATAGTTTTGCGCATCTGCTCGACGACCCCTCTTGAAAACTGAGACTACCTGTACTCTTTTCCAATCATTTGGAACCTTCCGTTCCTCTAGAGACTTGCGGTACACGGCTGTTAGAAGGGGGGCACTTTGTGTGACCTTGGAGACGTGTGGATGTCCCTTATCGTTGGGCATAATCACTCCCTCCGTGAGCATTCAAGGCCGTTGGCTATTGATGGACTTGCGTAGGCTACGGAGTGTCTAACAGTACACGTCGGTGTTAACGTTTTTTTTCGTATCTGAGAAGTACTCGAGAAATTTGAAGAGTATCGGACCTCGGACGTCGAAAAAGAGGGCGAACATCAACTTGCCTGCTGAGGGCACAGCTTTGAACTTTTTATGCGGGGGTGACAATGCATGCCGGTCTCGTACATACGGCCAGGAGAGCGGTGTGCTGACCACATGCCCCTCCATAACCGCATCCAGTGACGCCTGTGGGCTGAAGATGACACGGCGGCCGGTCGGTACCGTTGGGCCTTCCAAGGCCTGTGCGGACGAAGTTTAGTTTAGACAAGGCAAGGCTAGATGTCTCAGTATGTCATCCCAAAGCGACATATGCAGAATTCAACCAGTTTGGTTGTTACGAGGTTTCGTATATCTTTATTTGAACTTCTTATATCTTTTGAATGCGGAACCATCATCTTAATGGTCTGCATCTCGTGGTCTAGTGCTTGGCGTCGCTGCGGTAGCCAACTCTGGGCTGGGCCGGAGATTTTCTTCGCTCGGGGACTGGGTGTTTTGTGTTGTCCTCCTCATTTCGTCTCATCTTCATTGACGCGCAAGTCGCCGATGTGGAGACAAATAGAGAGACTTCCACCACCACCGGGCGGCCCAACTCCAGACGGGGACTCCCGGTCAGTAACGTCATCTAATAATTTTATTTTCATCGTTTTCATCTTCATCACGTATTTATCACCCAGATTTTTCCGTAAGAGGGATAGTTCTACAGTTTTACTTACCACTTCAAAAATTTAAGTTATACAATTAAAATTTTGTTTATTAAAACTTTCCTCCGTTGACGGAACTGCGGAAACGCAGTCTTATGGCAATTTGGGAGCAAGAATGAATTTTTCTCTGACTGCAATTGAATGATCTTCAGTTTCACTGTAAGATGATTGGTTTTGAGGCTTTCAGCCTCATCTTTACATGGACCTGTTCATATGTAAGAATTGCAGGAAGCCAGTGCATACGTAATGCAAAAACATTACTTACTGATTACGAATTAACAACATCCTTGACCTCTTCGGGCATTGAGAAAAATTAATGCAGTTATATTCAACTAAAATGTGCAAACAAAAATACAGTTTCATGAATGATAAGCTACAAAAAATTATACGACGATACTGTCCAATATACGTATGATGAGCATGTTGTAAGGGTGCCGGTAATTATTTTATATTAGCGCATTCAAACTGATAAATAGACACGACGGTTTTACAGTTCATTATTCGTACAGATTAAATGATTAAATATATACAACGAGTGCATGTGTATATGTGTTTGTGTGTGTCACACTGCAATGTCCTCAAACGTATTTGCGCCACAAATAAAGTCAAAACCTTATGATGAGACCTCTATTCTAAACGGCATAGTCATGTAAAAGTCATACCAATTCAATTTCTAAAATACTACCGAGGAGTCCTACTACTATTTACATCTACATCCACATGGATATACTGCAAATCACATTTAAGTGCTTGGCAGGGGGTTCATCAAACCACCTTCATAATTCCCTATTATTCCAATCTCGTATAGCGCGAGGAAAGAACGAACATCTAAATCTTTCCGTACGAGCTCTGATTTCCCTTATTTTATCGTGCTGATCTTTTCTCCCTATGTATGTCGGCGTCAACAAAATATTTTCGCATTCACAGGAGAAAATTGGTCATCGAACTTCGTGAGAAGATTCCGTCGCAACAAAAAACGCCTTTGTTTTAATTATGTCCATCTCAAATCCTGTGTCATTTCAGTGACATTCTTTCCCCTATTTCGCAATAATACAAAGCGTGCTGCCTTTCTCTGAACTTTTTCGATATACGCAGGTCTTGGACCTCCTCTTCCCATGCGATTCCCGGCTCTTGACAGAGATAGTCTGTCATCTTGAAAACAAATTTCATTTAATAACTCAAAAAATAAGGATGTATAGACGTATTTTCTTTCGTATGAGGAATCTGTCCGCGAATTTTTGCCTTCATTACGATAAATAAACTGTAGAAGATATGAGAAATGAAAACTTCCTTGATACAAAGTAATCGCTGCACAGAAAATGCTGTTACGATAATATCTGGTGCCCATCCTCAAACTTAATGTACACATCTGCTTTAAAAAATAGGCATAATAAAACTAGCCTCACAACACACTCACTCTTTTACGTCATTTGCTGTGAAGAACCGGGCAAAATTTAAAAATAAATAGCCTCCACAATCCACGACTTAACGTTACTGCTTCACAGAAGGAAGCAAAGTACGCAGGTATAAAAACTTTTACCACCTCCCACGTGATCAAAAAGGTGCTGGCAGGTAATGGAAGTTTTAAGTACAAATTGAAATCATTTCTATTCGACGACACCTTCTACTCATCAGTTGAATTCCTGAGTGGTTGTTATGTTTATTAAATTTTATAGGAAATTAAGTTTTAAAAAATTCAGTTATATAAACGTCTTTTAAGAAAGAGAATGTGTCTTATGTGTAAACCTGCTGACACACTGCGAGTTATCACTAATATGATCCATGGAACACGAAAAAAAACTCTATTAGTACACAACTACATGCTATATCAGAAGGTCACCGCCCAATCATAACAATTTATATACACTTTAAATGCTTGAACTGTCTCCACAAAATAGCCTCTTGGCGTTGTTCTGAATCGGTGCACAGTGAAAGCTGTCTTTTACCAGCGGCGTACTTCACGCTTATTCGCAACCTCATATCGAACAATTACGTCACCGAATGTCTGTTGATGTCGTAAGCCCCAACTGATTGCGTTTCGTGTGATCTCCTCTGCTTTTGAAGAAAGGTAAGAACCAGAAATTAACATCGGCCCTCAAGTGGTAGCCGGCACCAGGCAGCACGGGACACACGCATGTTCGCCGTGTGTGCCTCTCCTCTCGGAATCTTATCCGCTGCCAAGGATCCACTACCGGGAGAGCGCGTTGCACAATGCCCCGCCAGTTTTGCGGGAGATGAAGGTCGATACAGGTAAGCCACACCTCTTCACCTTTATTTACACGCGCCGAACTGCGTCCAAATGATCCTTCAGACAAGGACACAACAATTTATTGGCACAGCCTTGATAAATCCGCGAACATGAATTTTTCCTTATCGGTGTCATTCATTGTCGAGGGCGACAGAGGCAAATTTTGGTCCTCGTCAGCAGTAAGGCACTCGCTTATCTCTGGGTACAAGGTCGGATTTGACGCTGCTTTAGCGCTAAAACTGAGTGTTAAATGAGAGTTTACTTTGACCGAGGTTAGTAAACGCGACTTTGGAAACTTTCCTGTTTTCTTTTCTGCAAGCGAACGAGTTATGACGCGCAAGGAAGTGCCCTAGATTTCCTTAGGATGCTCGAATACCTGCCGCAAGGTAGTCCTGTACCATCTTGTACCTGCAGCACTGCAACTGAAGGCATGACCTTACGGCTAACCGCTGGTGGCCTCATGTCAGCTGATTGTGTGGACAGTTTAACATTATGAAGTAATGCGTGTGTTGTGTGTGCAGTGACTGATAATGAGAAGTGAATGAAAAGTGTACCACTAGGCTTTTACATTATTAAATAACTTGTTTGCAAAACAGTGTTACACACTACAGATAAACCGAATGAAGTAGCACTGTTTTAAACAGCGTACCTTTGTACTCAGAAGGATGGAGGTTCCATTCTTCATCCAACTATCCTGATTTACCGTTTTCGTTGTTTCCCTAAATCACTTTGCTGCCATACCACCGCGGTCGACTACTTGTCCCATCCTTCTCAAACCAGCTGGCGAAACGTCACAAATATCGTCACAATAACATATCTTTAAGATATGTTATTCTTGTTGTTCTTAAAGTGTAACCCAGTAATATGTCCAATAACATGGCAAAAGTCATCCATGAATTACTGTAAAAACTTCTACTACTACCACCATTACTCCTGCTCCTAGAAACGGAGTGTTTCACTTATACTCCACCATCAATATTGAAGCCTTTTTCCGGGTAAAATGAAACTATATCACTGTTAAGTTCTTTAACAAGCATACGTTTCCTCTATGGTGTTATTTTGTAGGGCAGCATGACCATATCTCACGATTCAGAGGGCGAGGGGGAGGGAGAAGTACATCTGATGAACCAAAACGTTCTACAGCGCACCTATAATGGAAACTCCATACAAGACGCTAATGCAAGCAATTCCAGAGCGCCGACGGGGCGTTTGGAGTTCTTACCTTACCAGGTAAGCATGACTTTGTAGATGAAAGGTTTTCAGAAACGCGCTGCTGCATCCACCACAGAGTACAGCCCTTATGGAAGTGTAACAGAGAGGCTCAGACAACTTAAGTGTGGAACTTTCAAAGAAAGTCGATGTCGTTCTTGCGATACGCTGTCGGGTTCATTTAAAAAACCGGTATTCGATTTAGACTGAGAAATTCCGCCTCAGTGCTGCAACAAGTGACGGGTCATGAGAATAGTATGAGAGAGATTAGCGCCCGTGACAATGCTTACATAGTCATTTTATTATGAATCTATTCGCAAATCAAAAAGAATGGTAGGTGTCTAACACTTGTAGAAAGTAGCCTCCACCGATCACCATACAGTGGATTGTAAAATATGCATGTAGATGTGAACGAGGATGATGACGACTGTGCATAACAGACGATACATGCAAGGCCATGAATAGTGTTGCATTATTTCTCATTAAAGAAAAGCAGGACAGTTGGTGGCCCATCTGTATATAGCTCCTGAGCTTTTATAATACAACATTGCAAACACAGCGTAACTCCGTCTGTTATTCAAAATATACTGAGATGAAATTTCTTGACAAATCAAAATTGCATGGTGCTTCAGGTTCCAAACCCGGGTATTTGCCTCTACGGGAAACTCTCATACTGATTGAGCCCTTCCGATTAGGTCCAGTCATTTACAAGGATTCAGTCTGCCAGCATCTGTCTCCAAATATTACGAACTCCACAGAGTGATTTAGCTATAGCTGCACGCATGGAATATGTCTTCAATCGTATAAGATACCGTAATTTTGTTTTCTCCCAGATGAATTGTGACAAAGTTCTCATTAAACGACGTATGGTCTCTCTTCATAGCTTTATTACTTGCAGAGATATCGGTATCAACTTCACTTTTCAGACAGAACTGTAGTAATTTTTGTTGCTAGTTCGAAAAAGAGCCTATGACCACATTCGTTCGTGGTTTCCTTTTTGTTGTTGGTATTGATATGATTTTACGGTGTAAGCGTGTGCCTTGACATTAAACTCATAACGCGAAATTGTTTAACACTCTTCATATCTCAGTTTCCTGTTTATTTTCCAGCCGTCCATTGTGGCTGAGAGGTTCTAGGCGCTTCAGTCCGGAAGCGCGCTGCTGCTACAGTCGCAGGTTCGAATCCTGCCTCGGGCATGGATGTGTGTAATGTCCTTAGGTTAAGTTAGGTTTAAGTAGTTCTAAGTCTAGGGGACTGATGACCTCAGATGATAAGTCCCATAGTGCTTAGAGCCATTTGAACCTTTTTTTTTCAGTTTTCCAACGTGTGCCTTTCCTTCAATGATCTGGCAGAAACAAGAACAGAACTGTTACCGTAGTTAACTGGTGAATCCTCGGTATATGTCGCAAAATTGTGTTGTCCTCCAGTTGGTACGTCGGTCCAGCTATACGTTATAACCAAGTGTGATTAGTATCAGTTTTAGGCTGAATAATTCTCCAGTATTCCGCTTTAGTAACTAGACTCTCTTAGCCGAGTCAAATTGGAGCGCCCCATCAACGTGACTCGACAGTTCTGTATGAAAACACGAACTTCCGCGTAAGACAGCAATAGATTTCGTGTTTTGTGTGTGTGTGTGTGTGTGTGTGTGTGTGAAACCTTATGTGACTTAACTGCTAAGGTCATCAGTCCCTAAGTTTACACACTACTTAACCTAAATTATCCTAAGGATAAACACATGCCCGAGGGAGGACTCGAACCTCCGCCGGGTCCAGCCGCACAGTCCATGACTGCAGCGCCTGAGACCGCTCGGCTAATCTCGCGCGGCGATTTCGTGTTCAAAAGACATAAATCCTAAGTTCAGAATACTGTTATTTCCTGGCAACACCGTTTGTCTCTCTTAGAAACACGATATTAGCTGCAGAAATAGAAACAGAACCATTTGAAAAATTCATGCCGGTAATCCCTTTAATTAATGTAGTTATGAAAAGAGCTTATACCTCATTTACTGTGGACAGTTCATTTGGGTGAAAACAGAACTGGGGTATCTCAAACGGTTCAGAAAGTATCCGAGGCGAAAAGCTAAACTGACTCAACCTTCGTAAAAGGCCTCCTGCTCGTCTTGCTGGGCTAGAATCTTGGGAGAAGGGACAAAATGTGAGGCGTCCTGGTTGCAGTCCTGATCGGAAAAAGAAAAGAAACTCGCTTGCAGACTGAAAAAATAGTTCTTGCATATAGAGTTTAATTACCTGGATAAACAGCAGGCAAAGAGGCTCACCCTGTGCTCCTTTCCCGGAGTCAGACATTGGATTCGCTATTGCTCTGTCACTGTCGCCTAGTGTGCGGGAAGCTAGGCTGGCGCGGCATGGTGTGAGCATGTGACACGAGTCACGGACCGAACACACGTCACCGTGCCTGGCCGCACACACACCTCACGTGAAGGATGCGCGTTTAACGTACCCTCCGTAATAAACGGCTTAATATAATGAACACCCTACCCATAATGCACAACTAATGAAGCATCTGGCGGTGAAGGTCAAAGGATTCGACCTCTCGTGCTACGAACAGCTGTTCGAGAATATGAACCCTCCATGCTACCGCAGATGGAGACCGTGTTATATGTGGATCTGAGTAGGGCACCGCGGGACATATTTACGTATAGGCTGATCCAGAAGAATTCTAGGAGTTGATGGTACAGAATAATTCGAATAAAACATGCCATATATTATGTGTTTACAGGGATACAGCTGGTTACAGAGATAATTTTTCATTTCACGTGTTGGTACAACAGCTACTATGGGTTTATTTCTTGATTATCATTTTGGTTTTGAAGTTCAAGTTGTGAAGTTGTATCTGGGTTCACAGGACTGAATTTTTCAACTAGGACTATGGTTAGCTGGCTAATTCTGCTGTAGTTATGAAAAGAGCTTATTTAAAAATCCTGAGGATGCCGATATGGATATTTGTGCACTGGTTTTGCAACGGAAACGCTGCTACTGCGAGAACAGAATACGCTAGATGATTTCCTAGCTGCAAGTACCAGATTCAAGAGTATTTATTGCTGCTCTAAGGAAACTACGCGAGTGTGGTGCAGTGACCAGCAGACGTATTCCATCCGAACGTGCAAATGAAGAGTTCATGTATTAAGAGGAAGATATTACTCAGTTTGTAGAACGCAATCCTTGAACAAGCACACGCAGAACTTCTGCGACGCATCGTTATTCCACATACAACAATGTAAGCACGGCCTCTGCCTCTGTCATTTGCAGCAGATTCAACACCTTCGAGAAGGAAATGAAAGTATGAAAGTTTGCCATTTACCAATTGCAGGACACCAAGTAATGACATTAAAAGAGCGCACCGATGAAGCCACTTTCCCTCGTGACGGTATCAACAATAGACGTCCCACGGAAATCCACATGCTTTTGTGGAGATACGTTCTCAAGTAAGCTTTTCTGTAAATGTGTGATGTACGACAGACGTTCAGTTCATTGGGCCTGTTGAGTTACCGCATCGTCTTACGGAGCCCCCATATCGAGACATTTTCGAAAGCGAGCTTCCGGCATTACTGGAACAGCTGCCTTTGGCTACTGGGGTTCTTCCAGCATGACCGGAAAATGGATCGGCAGTAGTGGTCACGTTCCTTGTCCACGAAGGTCCCCGGATCCTATCCCTTTAGTTTTTTTCCTGTAAGGACGGTTGTAAGTCTACGAAGACAGAGTACAACACAACAGACGAACTTATCATCCGGATTATGAATAGTGTTGCTCATAGAAAAGTACGAAAAGACGACAGAAGTGCTACATGTGGTGTTTTCAATAGCTGGAGCCCGCCCAAGATCACCTGGCAGACATTTATTTAAGCAACTCGGTATATTCACAGTACCTTCGCAATACATATATTCACGTATGAAATTTGTCATTAATAACCCATCCCAATTAAAAAATAAAAGCGAGAAGCATAGCTACAACACTAGAAGAAAGGATGATCTTCACTATTCTGGATTAAATCTCACTTTGCCACAGAAAGAGATGAATTATGCTGCCACAAAAATCTTTGGTCATTTATTAAAAGTCTGGCAGATAGGCAACCAACATTTAAAAGCAAATTAAAAGAATTTCTGAATGACAACTCCTTCTACTCAATACATGAATTCTTAGATACGAAGTAAAAAAAATTATTTTGTGTAAAGAAAACTTATGTTAAAGTGACACGTTCCACATCATTACGAAATTTCGTATTCATGATCTATGGAACAAGGATTAATGTATGTATGTATTCAACTCTGCATGAAAGTCTGACGTGGGACTTATAAAGGTCGACTTTGAACTTAATCATTTGCCTCCGCTTAACATCAAATGGTTCAAATGGCTCTGAGCACTATGGGACTTAACTTCTGAGGTCATCAGTCCCCTAGAACTCAGAACTACTTAAACCTAACTAACCTAAGGACATCACACACATCCATGCCCGAGGCTGGATTCGAACCTGCGACCGTAGCGGTCGCGCGGTTCCAGACTGTAGCGCCTAGAACTGCTCGGCCAATCAGCCGACTGCTTAACATCTCCGAATATTTATTTGCATCCAGCCTCGCAGTTGTATCTGTATGATCAAGAAAAAACGGACACGCATTATATGGAATCTTTTTATTCGAACTCCTTGAACACCATGTATGCTTCCACATTCCGCTAGCCGCTGTACAGAGTACGGCGCTGAGTACTTCCGACTAATATTGCGGATTTTCTGTAGTATTCCAATCGCGAGGGAAAATGAGACTCTGTAAGTCTCGGTATGCGCCTTAATCACTCTCATCTTATTCTCTTGATCCCTAGGTGAGGTATACGATGTAAGCAGTAGAACTAGAACACAGGTTTCCTTGAATACCAGGCCTCTATATTTATATATCAGTGTTTCGCGAGAAACATGTCGGCTTTCTTCCACAGATTACCGTTTCGGATCCCTGAACGTCTGCATTACACTTTCATATGGGCTATCCCGGCCTGTTACGGTCCTTCAGCCACGACGCTGAATTCGGTCGGAGTCTGCTTTCACGCCTACTTGGAAAGAACTTAAAACGCCGGAGCAGTGCTCTAGATTTCGTCACACTAACGTCTTTTTTATGACCTAGATGCGCTGCGCTTCCCCTGAACCCTTTGTACTTGTCTTCCCTACAATTGATTTTAATATTTCTGTATAATATAACCGCGAAATGTTTAACTTTGTCACGGCCTCGCAAGTTTATACCACTAAACTTGTAGTCGAATAGGTCGGGTTATTTCTCTTCGTTGTGGACGTTATGCTGCTCGTATCTACATTTAAAGCGACCTGGCACATACGTTGTGTACCAGGTGGAATGGTCAATGTTCAGAAATACGGCAGGAACGATCATTCGAAGCAAAATAGTAAACATGGACTCAAAAATGCATGCCTTAAGCATTATGAGCACTATTTCATCTTCTATGCAGTGAAACAAATCTCTTTTACTTCAAGATCTTTGCTTTCTTCATTTTGAGAAGTGGGAGTATGAACTAAAACACGAAAAAAAATCTAGCAAAGATCGTTTCTAACATATCCCTGAATATTGAGCACTTCTCCTGTGGTATTTGTACACTGGTGCGTGTTGTGATTTACCATTTTTGGTTCGAATGGGATAGGATGCTCTTAAGAACTATCAATCATCATAGCAAAAATCGTGAAAATACAGAAAATATTAAGAAGGCAACGAAGAGATTCTTTACAACTTACATATTCTGTAACAGTCTAATGTTAGTTAGTGCATCAATCAGCGTAATCATGACTAATGGATAGATATTATAAGCATCTTGAATTACAAGCGTAAAATGTGGGTCTTCACATTTATAGAACTATTAAACTACGAAGAGATATTAGTACGTGAAGATAAAATGTTTTCTTCTCTAGCTGGACGGTGTGGCCGAGCGGTTCTAGGCGCTTCAGTCTGGAACTGCGCGGCCGCTACGGTCGCAGGTTCGAATCCTTCCTCGGGCATGGATGTGTGTGATGTCCTTAGGTTAGTTAGGTTTAAGTAGTTCTACGTTCTAGGGGGCTGATGACCACAGATGTTAAGTCCCATAGTGCTCAGAGATATTTGAACCATTTTTTTCTTCTCTATCTGTTCTCTTCCTTGCAGACACATTTCTACTGATATAGACACCGACACAGCGGGTTTTCTAACAAAACCTGGAGTTTAGAATCAGTTGCTCAGAAATGAAATTATGTATTGCTTTCCACAGACAAGAAAAGTCGATTTCCCGCCACGAAACGGATCAGAAATGGCGTGATAACCTCGCAGAACAGATATTTCACTAGAAAACATCTTAAAAAAGGGTACCTCAAATACTTAAAAAGGTAGCAGCTGACAGGAAAGTTGTGTGTGTGTGTGTGTGTGTGTGTGTGTGTGTGTGTGTGTGCTCATGCATGTGCGCAAGCTGCGGGGAAGGGAGGTATAGGGGGGGGGAATCCACTGTTGTTATCGTCACATGCAGATTCACTCTGACGGGCACTTCATCATGTTAGCTAATTTAGAACATTTGAATCCTATTTCAAGCGCGTTAGTAAACAGCGCCAGCAGTACATCACCGAACAGTATGAATAGTCTGTTGTAACATGTATTTTCACATTAGCATCTAGCACTTGGCAGTAAGAGAAAAACAGTCGTAAAAAATATATTTTTCAGTCCTTCTGAACAACACGTTTATCTTTTCCGGGAGAGAATGGCTCTGAGCACTATGGGACTTAACATCTATGGTCATCAGTCCCCTAGAACTTAGAACTACTTAAACCTAACTAACCTAAGGACATCACACAACACCCAGTCATCACGAGGCAGAGAAAATCCCTGACCCCGCCGGGAATCGAACCCGGGAACCAGGGCGCGGGAAGCGAGAACGCTACCGCACGACCACGAGCTGCGGACTTTCCGGGAGAGAACAGAAAGGCACTCCCAGGAGCACGTCACTGCGTATTACAGTAAACTGGTATGGGACGCCTTTGGCAACAAGATTTTTCTAAGTTAGGCTAGTCATGGATGCTCATCTTTGTCGAAAGCTATTGCCAGATTTGTGGTAGTCCCTTTCAGTCTTTCTGTTAGAAGATGCGTCCTTTTCTTTCTGATAATTTCAAGAATGACTAAGCACAATCCGCTGTCTACAAAGAAATACACGTGATAACAGCATCAGTTCCAATCTGTTGGTGGAGGATACCAAGATGTGAGGCTATCCACTGAATTCTGTCGCCCTCAACAGAGGTGAAACGTGAATACGTCTTTGCGATTATTTTTTACAGTTTCAAAATGGCTTTGTCTGTGACTCAGTGTTTCAAGCGACTGATTTGGGGGATCTCTTTCATTCGATGGTCATGATCATTCGTTAATTTGATGAAATAAGCCACGAAATAACATCTCTCGAGAAGCTAAATCGGCCCAAATACACAGCACAAACATTTTAAAACGTAAAAGCGAAGAAACGGTATTTTGTGTTCGGAGAATTATGGAAGAAGATACCCTCTGTACTTAACACCACTTTTATTGTGCGTTTAGAATTAAATCTGCGAATGTCTCTCAGATTTTTCATGAGAGCCGTTTTGATGAGAAAATTTGTATGACGCAAAACCGTTAAGACAGGAACGGAAAGGTCAGCCCTTGGAGTTCTGTCAACAGTCACAGCTTTCCGGAAAATCACAACTAAGATTCAACATCGGAATAAGCATTGAGACAAAAGAGAATAGAAGCTTTTGCGATGTAGTGCTACAGACGAACGTCGACAATTAGGTGGATGGATCGAATAACAAATGAGAAGGTACTAAAACGAACTGGAGAGAAAAGAAATTTTTCCAAAATGTGACTAAAAGGAAGTATCGGTTGATAGGACACATCCCGAGGAATCAAGTGATCGTCAGTTTAGTAACGGGAGAAAGACTGAGGTGTAAGGGTACCATTGTCGAAACCTTCCCTTCGACAGAACAGCTCAATTCCGCAATTGTGACATCGATGGTCTTCGAATGTTCAGGGCGTTACAGGCTCCCGTACACGATCAAACAACTTGTCAAAGCGTCACGTGTCTGTTAAATTTTTTGGCACTGTGCTGCTTTGTCTGACGTGTTTGCAAAACTTAGACCGTCTGTGAGAGAAATTTTGACTGGCTTCCGATTTGAAAATCAGGTTTGGTTGTTTACGCATGAGTTTTTCAAACAGAAGCGATTTGCTTACCGGTCTTCGAAGATGTCGGACCTGACGATGTTCATGTTTCGCCTCTCATTTTCAATTAAAAAGTTTTTTATTACGCCTAATCTCTTACCATAGCGGGTTTTATAACTGGCGTACAAGGTCAAAAGATTTTATGAACAATAACAAAAAATCATAGTATGTTACCAAACATTACACAGGCAGACGTAAAGAAAATAAAATCAATATTTTATGCACGATGTCGAGAGGGAGTGTAATAAAATAATATTGTCTACCAACATTCCATTTATTGCTTCGCACATTTTCACAATAACGGCAACCATTTTAGGAGGTGCAATGTAAGATACAAATTTTAAATCCTCGGTATATTACAGATAATCGTTGAGACACTGGAATAGATTTTCGCATAATAGTCTTTTTCAATATGGGGGCGATGTACCTATAACAGGTTATTAAATGTTTGACTCACCATTCGGAGAAGTTGATGTTATCATCAGGTTCTGAATGTAATATTTTCTTTAGCATTTTTTCATGGGTATGTTTATTATTTTCCAATTTCAGCCATAACCTGGACTAGTGTCTTGTTTTCCTTTTCTTCTTTATTCACAGCTGATTGGTTGGTTGAGTTGGGGCAGGGGACCAAACAGCGAGGTCATCGGTCTCATGGGATTAGGGAAGGATGGGGAAGGAAGTCGGCCGTGCCCTTTCAAAGGAACTATTCTGACATTTTCCCAGAAACAATCTCGGTTTGTGCATCTGCACGCTTGTTTGACAAACATGTGGATAATTTGCTCGTGTACAGGTGTGTTAACCGTAAGACTGCCGGGTACCGATGACGGTGGACTGGTAGAGACACACACACAGAGAGAGAGAGAGAGAGAGAGAGAGAGAGAGAGAGAGAGAGACTGTCCCGAGCGTGAAAGTTGGACTGCGGTCGTGTATGAGAAGAAAAGTGATTTGCGGAGGGAACATACTGTGTATAATTGTGAAGAATCATTAGAGGCGAAGATGTATTTAAATATATACAGGAAGCACTATTGTGGATTTATTTGTGAGGAACTTTAAATATAAGGTGTCGTATAGAGACGGCATGGATTTGTTGGATGAAGCTACTTTATTCGAAAACGATTCACCGTTATCACTGACGTTACTCGACGGCACGATTTTCACAAATAGTTCTGAAAATTCGGTGAAAAAATGAACTGTGCCTATATTTTTAAGTTTCTTACATAAAGTTGTGCGAATTGTCAATATCGTATAATGTATGTCCGTATTTATAATACCGTTGCGTCTACTGCCATCATCAGATCAATCTTAGGTCCTGTAAAACAAGGTTAAATGTTAGTATCAATCTTTTGTGCTTATTTTAGAAGTTGTGTGTTTTGATCTAATGATGGCAGCAGCTGAAACGACGTTACAGATAAAGACATTAAGAGTCCTGCAGAGTTTTATTCGGAAAATATAGATATTCTTGAGCCAGTTAATAACTAAAACGCATTTTTACATCAGAGGAAGAACCTGCAACTAACGCAGCACTCTCTTCCCCAAGCTGTAAAAACAAATGGTTCACCTGCATTACTACACATTCTGGAGCTACTTCTACAAGAAAACTTCTACATCCAGCAGCAAAAGAAACGTCGAAAAAATCGCGTGACGAGTCTGAAAATGAAGCTGTCACAAAAGCAGAAAATGAATTTTTCGATTCTGAATCAGATTCTGGAGATCCCGACATGGAACCACAACGAAGCGGTTTTTCATAATCATCAAAGTCAATTCTTCCAAAACAGAAAAGAAGCCTTCTGAAGCGAGGTTTTAAAAAGCATTGCGGTAGAAACCAGTGTAAAAACAGCAAATGGTACATTTCTTTTGCACATGACAAAGAACTGCAGCAATAATTGTTTTTGAATTTCAGATTTATCTTCTATTTGTAAAGCATTTTAATCTCAAATGACGAATAATGTTTTCATTCGTGTAAATATATAGCAGTTCGAATGAATGTTTTTATTTGTCACCTACGAATAAAGACTAACAACTTTCAATCGGGTTCGTTACTCGTCATTTGAGTACTTTTTCGCCCAATTATGCTCGTAATTCGTTGACAACTGTATACAGAAGTTCATAAATCCTGGTCTGAAGCAAAATGACATATTCCATGGTAACCAGCGTGGATTGCGAAACCATCGATCATGTGAAACCAAACAAACACTTTTTACACATAACATCCTGAAAGCCATATATCAAAATATGTCGATGCTTTATTTCTTGACTTCCGAAACCCATTTGACTCAGTACCACACCTACGCTTATTATCGAAGGTACAATATATGCTGTATTACGTGAAATTTGCGACGGGAATAAGGACTTGTTAGTAGGGAGGAAGCAGCATGTCATCATAGAGGGAGTCATCAATACATGTAGAAGTAACTTCGGGAGTGCCCAGACCGTGGAGACAATTTCAGTAGCAACTTCAGACTTTCTGTTGACGCAGCCATTATCTACACTGAAATACTGTATGACAAAATCTGCACAAATACTCAGTTGCATCTTCATAAGATATCAAAGTGTTAAAAAAGATTGACAACTTGCTTTAAACGTTCAGTAATGTAAAATTATACACTTAACAAAACGAAAAAACACAGTATTGTATGACTACGAGTCACTGTCAGAATCGGTCATCTCATACAAATACCTGCATGTAGCAAGGATATGAAATAAAACTGTCACATAAAGTCAATCACAGATAAAGCTTGTGGCAGACTTCCGTTTACAAATAGAATACTTGTGAGTTGCAGTCAATCCACAAAGCAGATTGCTTACAGATCACTCGTATGACCGATTCTAGAATATTGCTCAAGTCTGGGGGACCCATACAATACAAGATTAACAGGGAATATTGAATGCACACAAATAAGGGCAGCATGATCGGGCACACGACTGTTCGCCTAATTGGAAAGTGAGACAAAAATGATGAAAAACCTGAACCAGCACACGCTTGACAATAGGCCCAAACTACCCGAGAAAGCCTTCTTACAAAATCTTCAAGAACCAATTTCAATGACTCTAAGACCACGCTACAAGCTGCTACTTATTGCTCTCATAGTAACTGCGAGGACATGATGAGACTAATTAAAACGCACATTGATGTTTAAACAACCATTCTTCCCGTGCTCCATATGGGGAAGGGAACGTGAAGAAGCCGTAATAACTCTGCCGTGTTCTTCACAGTGGTTTGAAGAGTAAGGATGTAGATGTAAATGTCTGTCGCCCCCAACAGAGTGGTAACGCAGTGGGGGTCTTCGTACCCCTTAACTCTCAACTGTTTTTGTGTTCGATCTGTCGCGATTTTCTTTTCAGAACATCCTATGTGATGTGGCTCAAATTTTTTTGTCTCAACACGAATAAAGAAGGTGCTGATGAGTCCCAGTCGATGTAGATGATACCAGGTGGCTTAATTAAAGAGCAACTAATTACGGAGGCCCATTGTCAGTTGCAATTGTAGTATGGCAGCAAAACTTCGTACTTCCGCTAATGCCTTAATACGGAACCGATTTACGCTAGAAAAAAATTAGTTCCCTTTTTGCCCACCAGGTGTAAATCTGGCGATGTATAGCATCTCGTCGACGTCTCCAGTGCTCATATATATATATATATATATATATATATATATATATATATATATATATATATAAAGGTACGGCCAAACTTTCAGGAAACATTCCTCACACACAAATAAAGAAAAGATGTTATGTGGACATGTGTCCGGAAACGCTTAATTTCCATGTTGGAGCTCATTTTAGTTTCGTCCACCTACGCTCAACGGAGCACGTTATCATGATTTCATACGGGATACTCTACCTGTGCTGCTAGAACATGTGCCTTTACAAGTACGACACAACATGTGGTTCATGCACGATGGAGCTCCTGCACATTTCAGTAGAAGTGTTCGTACACTTCTCAACAACAGATTCGGTGACCGATGGATTGGTAGAGGCGGACCAGTTCCATGGCCTCCACGCTCTCCTGACCTCAACCCTCTTGACTTTCATTTATGGGGGCATTTGAAAGCTCTTGTCTACGCAACCCCGGTACCAAATGTAGAGACTCTTCGTGCTCGTATTGTGGACGGCTTGATACAATACGCCATTCACCAGGGCTGCATCAGCGCATCAGGGATTCCATGCGACGGAGGGTGGATGCATGTATCCTCGCTAACGGAGGACATTTTGAACATTTCCTGTAACAAAGTGTTTGAAGTCACGCTGGTACGTTCTGTTGCTGTGCGTTTCCATTCCATGATTAATGTGATTTGAAGAGAAGTAATAAAATGAGCTCTAACATGGAAAGTAAGCGTTTCCGGACACATGTCCACATAACATATTTTCTTTCTTTGTGTGTGAGGAATGTTTCCTGAAAGTTTGGCCGTACCTTACCCTGTATATATATATATATATATATATATATATATATATATATATTAAGCGGCGGTTAATAATAAAACCAAAATTATGCCTTTCTCATTCGTTTAACCTTTTCTGTCCACGTCCCATTCCTAATCCATTACATATGGAAACATTGCGGAGCGGGGTAGCCGCAGCGTCTCAGGCACCTTGCCACGGCTCGCGTGGCTACGCCCGTCGGAGATTCGAGTCCTCCCTCGGGCATGGGTGTGTGTGTTGTCCTTAGCGCCAGTTAGTTTAAGTTAGATAAAGTAGTGCGTAAACCTAGGAACCGATGACCTCAGCAGTTTGGTCCCATGAGAACTTACCACCACCATCACCACCACGATGTGTCTTTCTAGCATTCACAGCGTCAGATTTGCACCTGGTGGCCAAAATTGGACCTAATTTTTTCCTCACGGTAAATCGGTTCTGATTTTAACGGATTCAGAATATCTACCAAGTTTCGGTGCCATACGATAGTTGCAGCTCACATTGGACCTCTGTGAGTAGCAGAACTGTAGTTATAAACATCCGGTACAACGACGTGTTGTTTGTGCCAGCGCATTACTTGCACCTGTATCTTCAGGTGCGTCACCCGACTTGCGAGTTCCCATCATCAGATAAAGAAGCTCTCAGTGATTACAGCCCTCTATGACACGTGTCCAGCTGGAGTGGACGTGTCTGGCAATGCACTCCCGGTTTCCGCGAGCGGAGCACAGCTTTTAGCGCTCCCAACGGCTGCGCATTACCACAAAGAAAGCAAAGAGCGGCCGGTACGCGCTTTCTGCTGGAGCCGTGGCATGACGAACGATGCGTCTGTCAGAATAGCTCGGGCGCCGGTGTTTGTTCGGCCGCCAAAGCGGCGAACACGTGGAGCAGCGGCCGGCCAGCCTTAATTACCAAACCGCGAGCCGGCAGCTGGCCTTGAGCCCCACCAAACAGAGCGCGCGGCCTCGACATTCGCGTCGCAGGCTTCACGCTTGATGGCCGATTCTGCACGCCGCGTCGCTTTGTGGCCGAACCTATCGGAACACAGCAGAAATAAATCGAAGGAAAGAACTGCAGTGACATAACACACAACCGCCACGGAGGGAGGGGAGGAGGGGGGGCGGCACTCTCCACCTATCACGTAATAGATGCACAGGAAAAGCCCTCTGGCCTGCGCTTGCCAACATCGAAGAATAAAATTCGTCTACAGTTTCTCTGAAACTGAGGAAATTTTAATTTGCTATAAAGAATGGGAGCTCTCTCTGTATGCGAATAAAGGCAAGACAATGTCCACAACAAATCGGTCTGCAAATTTAAATACCTGGGAACTACTACAAAATCTTTGGGAAACAACTACAACAATATGAGGCCCCTACACTAATACTGTAAGAGGAAGATGGAAGAATGACACACAGTAACAAGGAAAATGCAGAAATCATGGCAAAAACATTTAACAAACTTCTGAATTGCGAGGAACCCAAAGAACCCTTACAAATCAACATAAATACCCCAATAAAAACCAAACCAAACAAACTAGACCCTCCAACTTTCCAAGAAGTAGAAACAATTCTTAAGGAACAAAAAAATTATAAGGCATGTGGAGAAGATCAGGTTTTTGTTGAAATGTGGAAATGTGCAAGTGACACAGTCAAGACCTCCTTACACATGGCTCTAACAAAAATTTGGGTAACAGAACGATTTCCCGAACATTGGACCATAGCTATCATCCACCCACTACACAAAAAGGGAAATAAGAGCAACCCAGACAACTACAGAGGAATCTCTCTCCTAGATTGCACATACAAAATTCTATCCAAGATCCTATATGAAAGAATCAAGGAGCAATTAGAACAGAAGTTAGGGGAATATCAGGGAGGTGTCAGACCATGGAGAAGCTGTGCAGAGCAGATAATTAGTTTAAAATTGATTATGGCATACTACAAGAAACGGAACAAACCTTTGGCAATAACATTTGTAGATTTTAAGAAGGCATATGACTGTCTCCACAGACCTTCAGTATTAAAAATTTTAAGAAATCTAGGACTCCATCCAAAACTAATTAAAATAATACAACTCACTCTAACCAACACCAAATCAAAAGTGAAGTTTAGAGGAGAAATTTCGGAACCATTCCTCATAAAAACAGGCTTAAGACAAGGTGACTGCCTATCACCATTACTGGTCAACTGTGCACTGGAATACATAATGAGAGAATGGTACAAGGACAATCCAAAGAGGATAAGAATTGGAAGTGCAAAAGATGATATTAGCTTAAACTGCTTGGGATTCGCTGATGATCTTGCTCTCCTAGCCAACACCGTTCAAGAAGCCAGGCAACAAGTGAAATGACTACAAGAAATAGCAGAGAAAGTAGGCCTTAGAATGTCATTTGAAAAAACGGAGATTATGCTAACTGATCCACCACTTGCAAACAAAATTACAATAGGAGAACGGGAAATCAAAATTGTTGATAAATTTAAATATTTAGGCGAAACAATAACATACAATCTAAATGAGAAGCCATCATGGAAGAATAGAATAAAAAAACTGAACTATGCAAATTACATTACCAAAACTACATACAACAAAAAAAAAGCCTATCTATAGATGCAAAATTAAAACACTATAAAACAGTTACACAACCAGAAATAACGTAAGCAGCTGAAACTATCTTCAAAACAACTAATACAGCAGAAATTGACAGAAAACTAAAAATAGAAAGAAGAATAATTAGGACATGTATAAATAAACAGTATGAAATAAATGGACATTGGAGAATAACATCAAATGAAACAGTATATAAGAAAATAACACAATCAGGAAGAAACGCATCTCATTCTTTGGACATCTGATGAGAACTCCAGAAAACAGAATTAGTAAAAAAATAATACAAAAATTGTGGAATAGCAAGAGCGACATTAAATGGATCACAGAAATTAAGGAAGATATAAAAGAACTTCAAATTACAATAGATGACCTAAAAAACAAGACAGAGAAAACCAGAATACTGCAAGACCCACAAACCTGACTACAAATGAAAACCAGTACAGGAAGAGTTGTCTCAGATGAAGAAAGAAAGAAAATATCTGAAAGAATGAAGAAATATTGGGCAGACAGAAGAGCAAAACACCTTTCATATAAGAATAGACTCTAATAATTATATTACCTAAATATCATATTAAGTTATTGTTGAACCAAATTGTATCCCTGTGTAACAACTTGGTTAGGACTTTGTATTTTTGACTAGAGTGGCCCAATGAAGGCCATAAAATAAATAATAATAATAAAAAATAATAATAAACCTGGGGTCGTACATACAGAGGGACGGAGGACTGGAAAGCGAGATACAACACCGAATAAATTGCGGTTACAACAACTGGAGGAAAATGAGTGGAGTGTTGTGTTACAAGAAGGTGAGCATTGGGTTGAAAGGGAAAGTGTACAAGTCGGTAGTAAGGCCTGCTATGATATACGGGGCAGAGACACGGCAAGTCACAGTAGCCCAGGAAAGGAAGATGGAAGTGGATGCTGAGGTGGATGTGTGGGGTAACAAGGAAGGACAGGATTAGGAATGAATTTGTTAGAGGAGCTGTGAAAGAGGGACCCATGGGGAAAAAGATACAAGAGAGCAGACTAAGGTGGTATGGACACTTACAGAGAAAAGGGGACGAGTATATCGGAAACAGAGTTGAAGATATAAAGATTGAAGGAGCGAGAAGAGGACCGAAGATGAGGTGGAAGGATAAGATATCCGGGGACCTAAGGGAGAAAGGATGGAAGAAGGAAGAGGCAATGGATAGAGTACTATGGAGGAGAAGGATCCAGAAGAGCAACGCCGACCCTACGTGACGTGGAACAAGGCGATGATAAAGAAGAAAGAAGAAGAATGTCCACAACAAATATTAGTACAACAATAGTATCGGAGAATAGAGGTAAAGCAGTGTAAGTATTCAGGGGTAATACTAAGAAGCGATCATAGACATTCAAAAAGAAAGGCTACTCGGATAGTTTTAGGATGAATTCCTTTTACTCACCACAGGCGCAAAGAGATAAACAATGCGAGTACTTTGTTGAACACGTTGTTGCAAGTAACACATTACATACTTTTTATATTTAAATGATTAGATTACATTAGATGTGGAATAACAGCCGCTGCCTATCACAATAGAAAGCGATTTTATTTAACACACGATCAGTTTCGGGCTTTTGCCCATCTTCAGGTGGTCTGCATTTATGCATATGTTTCCGCACTCAGTGCTGGAGATCCCCGTTTAAATCAAAAAATAATAATATGATGGTCACTAAATAGGCAGTAATGAAATATTTGGAAATGATTCATTTCTGTCTATTTACTCATCACATCTTTGTTTTTTATTTAAACGGTGATCTCCAACACTGAGTGTGGAAATACGTATTGTTGTTGTGGCCTTCAGTCCAAAGACTGGTTTGATGCAGCTCTCCATGCTGCTCTATCCTGTGCAAGCCTCTTCATCTTCGAGTAACTACAGCAACCTACAGCCTTTTAAATCTGCTGACTACGTTCATCGCCGGCCGGTGTGGCCGTACCGTTCTAGGCGCTACAGTTTGGAACCGCGTGACCGCTGCGGTCGCAGGTTCGAATCCTGCCTCGGGCATGGATGTGTGTGATGTCCTTAGGTTAGTTAGGTTTAAGTAGTTCTAAGTTCTAGGGGACTGATGACCACAGATGTAAAGTCCCATAGTGCTCAGAGCCATTTGAACCATTTGACTACGTTCATCTCTTGGTCTCTCTCTACGATTTTAATTTCCCTCCAGTCCTAAACTGGTGAGTCCTTGATGCCCCAGAATGTGTCCTACCAACCGTTCGCTTCTTCTATTCATTACGTATCTATCCATCTAATCTTGAGCATTCTTCTGTAGCACCACTTCTTGTCTAAACTGTTTGTCGTCCATCTTTCACTTCCACACATGGCTACACTCCATACAAATACTTTCGGATACTCTTCCTGGCACTTAAATCTATACTCGACGTCAACAAATTTCTCTTCTTCAGAAAAGCTTTTCTTGCCATTGCCAATCTACGTTTTATATCCTTCCTTCTTGGACCATCGTAAGTTATTTTGCTTCCCAAATAGCAAAACGCATCTACTATTTTGTCTCGTTTCCTAATCTAATTCCTTCAGCATTACCTAATTTAATTTGATTATACTCCATTATCCTCGTTTTGCTTTTGTTGGTGGTCATCTTATATCTTCCTTTAGCACACTGTCCATTCCGTTCAACTGCTCTTCCAAGTCCTTTGCTCTGTCTGACAGAACTACGATGTCATCGGCAAACCTCAAAGCTTTTATTTCTTCTCTCTGGACTTTAATTATAGTCCAAAGTTTACTTTTGTTTCCTTTACTGCTTGCTCAATATACATATTGAATAAGATCGAGAACAGGCTACAATCATTTCTCAGTACCTTCCCAACCAATGCTTCTCTTTCGTGCCCCTCGACTCCTATAACTGCGATCTGGTTTCTGCACAAATTGTAAATAGCCTTTTGCGCCCTGTATTTTACCCCTGCTACCTTTAGGATTTGAGAGAGAGTATTCCGGTCAACATTGTCAAAAGCTTTCTCTAAGTATACAAATGCTGTAAACGTAGGCTTGCCTTTCCTTAGCCTATCTTTTATGAGAAGTCGTAGGGTCAGTGTTGCCTCCCGTGTACCGACATTTCTCCTGAATACAAACTGATCTTCCCCGAGGTCGGCGTCTACCAGTTTTTCATATGTATATGAATGTAAACCTCCCGGAGACTGGCAAAAGCCCGAAACCGGTCGTGTGTTAAATAAAATAACCTTCTACTGTGACTGGTAGCGGTTATTAATCTACACCCTATAAAGGAACAGTCACTGAGTTCACGTGCATCCGTTATGCATAAAATACATAAACGTTAGATGTATTTTTGTTCCACTGATCCATTGTGAGGAAATACTTAATTATATAGAACATGTCATAGAACAAGACTATCTAAAATATATTTGCAAAAAAAGTGGGGGGGGGGGGGCACTCTAATGTGTTTTCCACAGATCTCAAGTGAGACGGTGCTCATGGGTGTGCAAGACGTCACAAAAATCTTAAACATATTTTCTCTCGATAGATAAAATCCAACTTGTCACAAAACATGTAAATGTACAATGTACTGAACTGGATATGATAATTCTTAGGTTTAGACTTAGGTACGTATCATCAAAGAGAAAACCAGTTTACAATACTTACTTCCATTGACCACATTACTCCACTGGAATATGGGTAGAAGTAAGATTTTATGTAAACTAGTGTTATTTGATATTAGTAATAACATACACACATGAATCGGAGCGTCTAATAAATTTGTCAGTGGAATAAATGAACTTTATTGGCTCTTAAATTCTTTATGACTGCTGGAAACTTATTGCCAATATGTGTTCATCAACAATGGACGTCCTTGTGGATCAAAGAAGATTAATCTTGTTTTTAAAATTGTCGCAGAAGAGGCCGAGTGGCGTGGTCACCGTAGTGTGGTGATTGTGATGCTGGACTGTTGCATGGAGGGTCGTGAGTTCAACACTCACCTTGACTGTAAAATTTTACTTTCTATATTCGATTCGAGTACATTCTAGAAGTATCCACAAATGTCAAGAAGCATTGTACTGGAATGTTCTGTAACTGTATATATACTGTATGTGTTCTAGCCGGAGGCAGTTCGCTCCTCGCTCTTGTATGTGCAAGTGCTGAATAAACCTACGTTAAGTGAAGTGAATAATCTACGTGACAATATTGTTACTATTAATCGAGATGTTGGTCTGAAACATATATTATATGACAAATTTGATTAAAGTAAAACTGTATTGGGGGTCAGTACTTATAAGGGCAGTTAAATGAAAACGAGACAGATGTGGAAAACTAAGTAAACTGTGGGACGAGAAGGTCAATGTCTCCATGGAAAAATGTTTTCTGGTGCCTACGAAATCATGATTGTACACAGGCGTGCGACTCTTCATCCACAGCAAATCGACGGTCAGGAATGGGTGAATCTACAAGTTTCCAAGGTTGTTTCGACTACGCTGCAGTTCGCGGTAAGCCCTTACACAGCATCCATACAGTCTCGATTTCTCCCCACGCAGTTTCCTTATCTTCGGAGCCTTGAAGAAAGGCATTCTTGGCCATCAGTTTGCTGCGGACGAAGAGACATCGTTCGTAGGCAATCGCAAACATTTTTCCATGAAGGCATTGACCGTCTTGTCTCACACTGGGATAAATGTATTAACAGTTACAGCGATTACTTCTGAAATAATAAACAGTATACTTACTTTTTTTCCATCTGTCTCACTTCCATTTGATTGTCCCTTATAGTATATATAGTTCTTTGAAAAGCCCTCTGCAGGAGTTCTGCAGTTAACACCGTAACTAATTCCTACTAAAGCGTTTTGTACTTGAATGATTTAAGCTTGATATGATGAGTTACACCAAAAAATGATCCCGTACGACATTATGGAAAGAAAAAATGTTTTCGCAAAGGTGCCATCAGTTTTTTGTGTCACCTTGGCATAACAGTGCATCTCGTCGTCATCATCAATTACGGTGCATTAGGGAGCACTGAATAATGACGACGCGTTATGTCGTCGAAACGTGTCAATATGACATGGACAGCCCGAGACGTGCGGCACCCCGGAGAGGAGATTGTGATTCATCAAACCACTGCAAAACATGAGACTTCAATTCTTCGTTTCTTTCTTATTTGGGAATGTTTGCATATGTTGTGCATCTGTTTCTCAGAGCGATGTGTGATGTCTCATTCCATTGTCAAGGGCGCACACCTTTTTGCTCCCGGATGTGGTTGCATCCTGTTTTCGTCTTCCAGCGGAGTCGCAGGAGGCATACAATGCAAATGTAAAATGGCTGAAAGAAGGTGATAAGCATTCTGAAAGAGGGCGCATATAAACACGCACGTACGTGACTCATGAATAAATAATCCTGAAAACAGTCTCGTCCCACATTTGAAAATCATATGTTGCAGTGAAAGGCGCTTTTTTGATGTCGGATTCTCTGTTAGTGTTTGGAAGAACATAATGACATTATTGTACAAGCAACACATTTCATGATATGCTGTAACTTTTAGTTACAGCTTTTTAGTGTATCTTCACGAGAAATAATTTCTCCGACTATCCTACGGTTATTTAACTGTAGTTGCGATCTACCAGTTGCCATTTGAAGCCTGTCTCAGTAGCCGAAAACTGTTGCGTAAATGAATAAAAACTGTTGAGGAACATCGAGATAGGTATAAATAAGCATCGATTTTGTAATCAGTTTCTAAATTGTGAAACTTATTTATCAAGTAACGCCGAAATAGTTCACGAGCGTACGACGAATGGCTGGCGTGTAATACATATGAGTGGATGGGCATAATTTAATAGATTAAAAACGAAAATTTTCCTTAAAAGTCATCTTTAATTATATATGTTTATTTTCAACGTAGTTTCCTGAAAAGTAGATACTCAGCTTGTGATGTTTATCTAGTTTAGTGAAGAAATCACGGAAGAACTCATCGCTCTGTTTCGACAAACAGTCCCTGACAACTATTCGAATTTCATCGCTGTTGTAATAGGATGTCCTCTTTAATTACGTATACTCTTTTTCAATGTAGTTACTTGAAAGAGAAAACAATTCTCACCGTGTGTAACCAATTTAGCGAAGCAGTTACGGAAGAACTCAATGTTCTGTTTCCGAGAAAATTTCTTGAATCCTTTTAGCCGCACTGGCTGTTATTGTTAGGTTTAAATCATCCTATTGTTTTATAACGTTCACTATTATGTAGTTTCAGCGGTGTAGCCATTCTTAAGAGCAACGTAGTTAAACGCACGTAACTGGTTCACAGTCTAATTGTCTATGTCACACGATTTTAAAAGCAGCTGTGAACACCATTGAAACTGAAATATGCGACATGTTCTGACAGCTGTATGTCATCGTTAATGGAATAGTACGTCCGCGAAGACCATCCTTCAATTCAGGACGTGCATTTGTTCACTTAACGTTTCTTCAGGACGTCCATGGTGAAACGCTGTGTGTAGGACCCAGCGCTATATTTCAACAAACCATCTTGTTTCTCAATTCATTTTTCTTTAAACGTCACTTCAAATTTCGAAGATCTGTCGTTTAGTGACAAAATTGGATCGAGATTAGGTATTTCGCAATAGCGTGTGGATCAGTTAACGTTTTGCTTGACTGGCGAAGGGTTTGTTCTCGCTTGATTTCCCGGTAGCTCACGTTTAAAATGAACACTTACAGCTTCTGTTCCATTTCGAGGCGGGAGTGAAGCTTTTCTACGAATTATTTCCAGGACGATAGGCATTTAGGCATCTAACGACAACAAGCTGCGACATGGTCGGGAGTGGAACAGTGATCCAGAAAGTGGACAATAAATTTCTTTATTTCACGTCTAAGATCACAAACTTGTTAGGTCCTCAGACTACCAGCTTCGGTCAGCAGTGACAATCTTCAGATCTGCAGCAAAAAACGGGAAAAGCACAAATACAACTAGCAGATTGTCTATAGCTTAAAACAATACAACAGGTCAAGATCAAAAGTATTACTGACATAGTGTGAAAATTACGCACCTTACATATTACAAGGCATACCTGTTTTAAAAACGTGACCTCCTATAATGGAGCCATAGTGGCACCGTCAAATGATAAAAACAAAATCAGCGCCACCATCATATAGAATATGGTATATACTGGATTCATCTCGTTAACAGCGCTACTGTTCAAAACAAACTGCCGTACAATAACGAGAAAATGTATGTGTCTCAAGCTCGCCACATGTCGCTACTATAGGCATACATATATTCTTCAGTGATGTAATTGTACGATATAAAATAAATAAAAGAATACAATCACTTAAGTCTGTAGCGGGATTACCAGGCGTATAAGTCATTCACCGGCTCCTTAGTCTACCTTTGGCGGAAAGCGAATACGTAAAGAACTCATCATTTTAAAGCTGATATTTATAGCAATTATTACAATCAATCCTGTTTACTCCAGAGCCATCAAATTTGCTATACGCCCTTTTCAATTTGTGTTTTACTAGCACTTTTAGGGCGTTGTTATCTTGAAAGGCACATCTTTAACATTAGATTTTCTGAAAAATTTTTCTAATTGCTGGGACATTTTGGCGTGAAATTTCGTGGGTATGGTTTTCGTTTCTTCTTCATTGGTTCTATTTTCTGGGTGAGTGTAGGTCTGCCTGCTGTTTATTACACGTTTCAAAAAATGGTTCAAATGGCTCTCTAAGCACTATGGGACTTAACATCTGAGGTCATCAGTCCCCTAAGAACTTAGAACTATTTAAACCTAGCCAACCTAAGGACATCACACACATCCATGCCCGAGGCAGCATTCGAACCTGCGACCGTAGCAGTCGCGCGGTTCCAGACTGAAGCGCCCAGAACCGCTCGGCCACAATGGCTGGCTTATACGTTTCTTTAGCCTACTATAAGGTCGCGTGGCCATGATTTACGGAAAAGCCATTAGCTATTGTACTTTGCTGTAAACTACTGAGTTACTTACGTATTTCGCTTTCGGCCAAAGGTGGATAAAGGAGCCGATGAACCATTAAGGTGAATGACCTCTTTGTTGTAGCGCCACTACGACGTTGAAAGGCGCTTGCTCACCCGCATGGGGTTTTATTTCCAACTGAATCGCTAAAGTCAGGGTTCATATACAGTTCCCTTGGTTCTTACAATCTTTATAATGTCACGTACACAATATTTTTTTCAGTTGCACACGTCGTTCTTAGTGATGCAATTTTCGTAAAGCTTAGTTCATAAAGCACCGTAACCCGCTGTAACAGTGCATGGAGACTGGACTTGTTTTCGGGAAGTGAGAAGTTCAAATCACAGGCCGCCGTTATAGATTTAGGTTTTCTGTGGTTTCTGAAAATCTGTTAAAGCAAATGCCGAGACATTTCTTTGGGAAGAACACGGACAGCTTCCATTTCAACCTTATCCTACCCGTGCTTGTGATCAGACACTAATGATCTCGCTGTCGACAGCACGTAACGGTTTTTTTTTCAAAAAAATCACGTTGGGTAACAACGTCCGTACTTCTAAAAAATGTCCAGCCTGTTCCAGACGAACTTTCTAGATTCTTTGTATGATCTTTGTGCCAATATTCCACGGACTCACATTCCTGTCTGACAGTAGACAAATTTCTTTATTTCATTTCCATGGTCACAAAACGGTAGGTTCTCAGACTATCGATTTCGGTCAGCAATGACGATCTTCAGATCTGCAGCAAAAGATGGGAAAAAACACAGATACAGTCAGTTGATTGTCTACAGCTTAAAAAAAATACAGTAAATAGACTTTGATGAACAGTATTACTGACATACATATGAAAATTATGCGCTTTACATATGATGAGTCATACCTGTTTTAAAAACATTTCCTAATACAAGGGAGCCATAGTGGAACCGTCAAGTGATAAACACAAAATCGGAGCCTACATCAAACACATACATGAAGTATGGTATGTACTACAGTCATCCTGTTAATAGCCCTACTGTTCAAAACAAATTGCCGTACAGTAGCCACAAGACGTTTGTGTCTCAAGCTCGCCAGATGTCGCTACCGTAGGCGTATATACACTCCTGGAAATTGAAATAAGAACACCGTGAATTCATTGTCCCAGGAAGGGGAAGCTTTATTGACACATTCCTGGGGTCAGATACATCACATGATCACACTGACAGAACCACAGGCACATAGACACAGGCAACAGAGCATGCACAATGTTGGCACTAGTACAGTGTATATCCACCTTGCGCAGCAATGCAGGCTGCTATTCTCCCATGGAGACGATCGTAGAGATGCTGGATGTAGTCCTGTGGAACGGCTTGCCATGCCATTTCCACCTGGCGCCTAAGTTGGACCAGCGTTCGTACTGGACGTGCAGACCGCGTGAGACGACGCTTCATCCAGTCCCAAACATGCTCAATGGGGGACAGATCCGGAGATCTTGCTGGCCAGGGTAGTTGACTTACACCTTCTAGAGCACGTTGGGTGGCACGGGATACATGTGGACGTGCATTGTCCTGTTGGAACAGCAAGTTCCCTTGCCGGTCTAGGAATGGTAGAACGATGGGTTCGATGACGGTTTGGATGTACCGTGCACTATTCAGTGTCCCCTCGACGATCACCAGTGGTGTACGGCCAGTGTAGGAGATCGCTCCCCACACCATGATGCCGGGTGTTGGCCCTGTGTGCCTCGGTCGTATGCAGTCCTGATTGTGGCGCTCACCTGCACGGCGCCAAACACGCATACGACCATCATTGGCACCAAGGCAGAAGCGACTCTCATCGCTGAAGACGACACGTCTCCATTCGTCCCTCCATTCACGCCTGTCGCGACACCACTGGAGGCGGGCTGCACGATGTTGGGGCATGAGCGGAAGACGGCCTAACGGTGTGCGGGACCGTAGCCCAGCTTCATGGAGACGGCTGCGAATGGTCCTCGCCGATACCCCAGGAGCAACAGTGTCCCTAATTTGCTGGGAAGTGGCGGTGCGGTCTCCTACGGCACTGCGTAGGATCCTACGGTCTTGGCGTGCATCCGTGCGTCGCTGCGGTCCGGTCCCAGGTCGACGGGCACGTGCACCTTCCGCCGACCACTGGCGACAACATCGATGTACTGTGGAGACCTCACGCCCCACGTGTTGAGCAATTCGGCGGTACGTCCACCCGGCCCCCCGCATGCCCACTATACGCCCTCGCTCAAAGTCCGTCAACTGCACATACGGTTCACGTCCACGCTGTCGCGGCATGCTACCAGTGTTAAAGACTGCGATGGAGCTTCGTATGCCACGGCAAACTGGCTGACACTGACGGCGGCGGTGCACAAATGCTGCGCAGCTAGCGCCATTCGACGGCCAACACCGCGGTTCCTGGTGTGTCCGCTGTGCCGTGCGTGTGATCATTGCTTGTACAGCCCTCTCGCAGTGTCCGGAGCAAGTATGGTGGGTCTGACACACCGGTGTCAATGTGTTCTTTTTTCCATTTCCAGGAGTGTATGTTCTTCAGTTATATAATTATACGATAAAAAATAATAGGAAGACTACAATTAGCAAAGTCTGTAGCGGGATTATCAGGTGTATAACTGTATTCCTTCCCCATGTGCGTCTTTTCATGGGTGCATTCGGCCCTGACTTCATTTTTATGGATGACAATGCGCGACCGCATCGAGCAGCACACATGGAGAAGCTCTTGGAACGGGAGGATATTCAGCGAATGGACTGGTCTGCCCGTATCGCCGACATAAATCCCACATAACATGTGTATGACGCCTTGGGATACGTACTGC